>NC_080670.1:15464996-15514996 GCF_030247195.1 Topomyia yanbarensis | reverse complement strand
TCGCTCAGCTGCATTTTACACATGTTCCAAACATTTCCCCCATGGCATGCTTAGATCTCCATTCGGTATTATTCTTTCAAAGCCTAATCTCTTATCTCTTTAATTAAATCCCGCCCTCATTAGAAACAAAATCCGCCCAGCTTGTGGTGTAGTTAATTGGCACGAAGCAGGAGAGTGTGTCGTTTTGAATAGAAACTCGGATCCATTTGCAAAAAACAAAAGGACATCTCTTTTCAGCCGGAAAAAAGCGGTCGCCGTTCTCCGCTCCTCACCGGGCTCTAAACAGCGTACTATAAAAGGAACTCACGCGTCGCAACGGTTGAGTGAAGAACGCTGTGGTGGGTGGGTTGCACAATTATTGTACCACCAGACCACGACATTCATTCTATGTTAATTGGAATGGTTTGTAGTCCATTTGCCTCTATAGGATAATAGAACTTTTCACTGGAATACGCATTTGCGCTGGCGGGATTCAGTTTGGGTTGGTTCGTGGTCGCGTTCACATGTATTTTGATGGTCGAAAATGGACACGATTCTGTTCATGTTGGTTTTGGTAATATCCTCAGTTAGTTGTTCCGATATGGTGAGTAGGGCATTTAAGTGTGGTAGCTGCCCGTAGAAAAGTCCAAGAAAAAAGTATCAAAAACGTTCAACACGGGTCCAATAATGGACGTCTGTTGAACGATTCTTCATTGAACGATTTTGAAACCAACCGTTCTTAGGTGGTGGTAGCGGTCTAACTGTTCGAAACCACTCGAATTATGTGTAATTGTTATAAGATTGTCTAACCGAAGGCGTTATTTTCAGCTTACACCAGCCGACCTATTATCGGACAGCATTGAGCTCGCGTTGACCAGCTGCCGGCTGCAGTTCCGGTGGGATCGCTGGAACTGTCCGACTATGCAGTTTGTTTCGAAACGTTACCCCGATGCCCGGTTGGATCGTGAAACGGCATTTGTGCGAGCGTTAAGTACCGCCGCTCTGATCTATGGTTACGCGAGAAACTGTTCACGGGGAACCAACGATACTGCCCAGTGTAGTGATGAGCGTGAGTTGGACTTGGAAAGGGACGATGTTAGTTTCCGACTCGATGCCAAAGGGTACGCCAGTGTACACAATCGTCGAGCTGGTTGGATTGCGGTTCAGAATACCGTCAGGAAGCACTGTCGGTGTCACGGGGTGTCCGGCTCCTGTGCTATGCGAACCTGCTGGAGCACGATGAAAACTTTTGCGGAAATTGCAGCCGGAGTGAAGCGAATGTACCGGGATGCCGTGAGGCTGTTTGTTGATAACTCCGGGAAGCTAAACAGTCGGAACATTCGAGCCGATCAGTTAGCATATGTTCAACGTGAGTGGTTCTTTAGAAAATCATATGTTCAAATAATAATTTAACGTCATTGCAGCATCACCGGATTATTGCCAGCGTAATGTGATTCCAGGGTGGCCAGGAATGGTCAATCGTCAGTGTTCGATGGCTAGGGGAGTGGGTGTTAGCATTGACGAACGTAAATCCTGCCGGAATCTTTGTCGCTATTGTGGATTGAAGGTTCGCAAGCATAGCAAGATTGGGGATCGGAAATGTAACTGTCGATTTAACTGGTGCTGTCACGTGACTTGCGATAACTGTGTTGAGAGTGTGGAGGAGCATCGGTGCCAGTAGGGTAGAACATTGTTAGCGTTACAGTCAGACGATTGGAAGTTTCAATAAAATGTTGAAATGTCTAAAATTACTCATACTAGGCTGTTAAGGTATGACTACGCCGATAAGGTGTGAACATGGAATGAATCTCAAAACATTTATATGCCTACTATAAAACCAATCAACCCAAACATCTTTTTCGTTAAGACTAATTTCTTTCACTGGGGGGATTACTGGAGATGACATAACTGGTTCGTATTTTGTTACAGAGAGCCTTCTACATGAAACGGGAGCTCAAAGCAAACATAAATACGCCTACAGATAGGCAATGCTGAGTATAACGATATCGTCTATCGTACAGGTTGGTATCAGAATTCACCTTTCAAATGTAATCATAGGATTTATTTCAATTATCTCGGCGCAGTCGGGTGTCTATATAAAACAAGATAACCAACTATTTTTCGAACGCCCTGAAAGTAGAAACCATCACGTCTTCGCGTCTTTATCATCTCGACTTCCTTCGACAGTCCGAACTAGACTGATAAAGACAACTCAGACGATATGGCCGCTTCGGGCAGATTAGGTACTTTTCAATCGATAGGCCCGATAAGCGGTCGTATTTGCTTGAATAGTCGAATATGTAGTACTTACCGGTGGAGAGGCACTTCTACATACTTTTTGAACTAATCTCATCCTGATATTGGACCGTTTAAATTGGTCGAGCTTCAGGTGTGCAATAATTTTGAAATCGGAGTAGTCGAACGTCGGGAAGCGAAGGGAACACTTGAATTTTTGAAGTAGCTTAGCGGATTGTGGCTTCATACTAAATAGTTGAGAATTAGTGAGCAGCAGTTATAAGTGGTAGCGACAGGAGCGATAACATCGTCAGCATGGTGGCGGTACTGGACAAGATTTTCGGTACGTACTGAAACACGTGCGAATGCGGAAAATGCGGCGCCCTTTCCCGCAGGTCTGACTTTGCGAGATGATGCGTCACTTTGAGAATCTACGAAATAAAATTGTGTTTCAAAGTTCATAATTGAGTGACCGAAAATAAAAGTCGGAAGGACAGAACACGCTTCATAAAACCCATTTTAAATATATGATAATAGAAAAACCGGATAATAACTTCAAGCATATAAATCGGACTGGGACATTCTTTGGTAAGAGTCGGATAACAAAAACCTTCAGTAAAAAACCCGGAAAAAAATATATTCGATTCTTACACAGTAGTTTTTGTTAGCCGACTTTAAATCTTGAACATCAAGATCTACGGATGCTCCTACGAGCGATTTATTTATTTCTAAACGATTTTTATACTGGAGGTTCATCTTTGCCGAGTATTACGGGTGAGAACTTTTTAAGCGATTCTTATGCTGAAGAATTTCTGTCCGATTTTTACGGTTGAGGTTTATTTCCGATTTTTATATTCTAATATGTTTGAAACGGGGTTTTCGAAGCATGTTCTATCCATGCGACTTTTATTTTCGGTCGCTCAACTAGTTTGCACTCCAAGATGAGGTTATGTACGAGTTCGAAAGTAACGATTATTTTTTTTTGGAGCGTACAATTATTCCAGTTTGAATGCGTTTAACACTCTAAAATAAAACAAAAAAAGCTTTAGCACGTCGAAAAATGTCTCTATGCAACATTTGAGCTCAATCGGACCTGATTAAGGGAACCATCTTCATCAGTGAAAGAACGCCATTTTTGAAACGTCAGGAATCGAAGTCGTATTTTCGATGCAAAATTCCATGAATTCCATAAAGCGTCGAGATCTAGTGCTATCTAAAAAAAATTGTTTTTTAATATGAGACTTAGAAAAATTTTGGGTTAAACCGAGACTTGAGTCTGGAAAGGCAATTTTTTACGCAAATATCTTAGAAATGCATGAAACATCGAGATCTTTTATCATCTCGTAAACATTTTTTAAATGTTATATTTCTAAGACCTTTAAAAAAAATTAAACTGATATTTTTCGTGTTTAGACATAAACAGCCAGTACACGTAGGGATGCTTGAACATGGCAGACATTCGGCGACTATTTTGTTTAGCAATATTAATGTTTGTGGCACATATGGTGTGACACAATCATTTAAGAGGCCAGGTCAGCTGTGCAGCGAAATTAGGTAGCAGATGATTCAAAATTATACCACAATTAAATTATTCATTTAATAAAAAAATATTCACCGAATCATTTTGAACCTTGAATATGGAAAACGTGGACAACCGTACCGACCGTTAGTCATTCCTTTGGTCCCAACATCTTGTGATGATATTTACGTCTTGTCCTGGCTAAATAGCCGAAATGAAACATAAAACATAAAGCATAAAACATAAAACATAAAACATAAAACATAAAACATAAAACATAAAACATAAAACATAAAACATAAAACATAAAACATAAAACATAAAACATAAAACATAAAACATAAAACATAAAACATAAAACATAAAACATAAAACATAAAACATAAAACATAAAACATAAAACATAAAACATAAAACATAAAACATAAAACATAAAACATAAAACATAAAACATAAAACATAAAACATAAAACATAAAACATAAAACATAAAACATAAAACATAAAACATAAAACATAAAACATAAAACATAAAACATAAAACATAAAACATAAAACATAAAACATAAAACATAAAACATAAAACATAAAACATAAAACATAAAACATAAAACATAAAACATAAAACATAAAACATAAAACATAAAACATAAAACATAAAACATAAAACATAAAACATAAAACATAAAACATAAAACATAAAACATAAAACATAAAACATAAAACATAAAACATAAAACATAAAACATAAAACATAAAACATAAAACATAAAACATAAAACATAAAACATAAAACATAAAACATAAAACATAAAACATAAAACATAAAACATAAAACATAAAACATAAAACATAAAACATAAAACATAAAACATAAAACATAAAACATAAAACATAAAACATAAAACATAAAACATAAAACATAAAACATAAAACATAAAACATAAAACATAAAACATAAAACATAAAACATAAAACATAAAACATAAAACATAAAACATAAAACATAAAACATAAAACATGAAACATAAAACATAAAACATAAAACATAAAACATAAAACATAAAACATAAAACATAAAACATAAAACATAAAACATAAAACATAAAACATAAAACATAAAACATAAAACATAAAACATAAAACATAAAACATAAAACATAAAACATAAAACATAAAACATAAAACATAAAACATAAAACATAAAACATAAAACATAAAACATAAAACATAAAACATAAAACATAAAACATAAAACATAAAACATAAAACATAAAACATAAAACATAAAACATAAAACATAAAACATAAAACATAAAACATAAAACATAAAACATAAAACATAAAACATAAAACATAAAACATAAAACATAAAACATAAAACATAAAACATAAAACATAAAACATAAAACATAAAACATAAAACATAAAACATAAAACATAAAACATAAAACATAAAACATAAAACATAAAACATAAAACATAAAACATAAAACATAAAACATAAAACATAAAACATAAAACATAAAACATAAAACATAAAACATAAAACATAAAACATAAAACATAAAACATAAAACATAAAACATAAAACATAAAACATAAAACATAAAACATAAAACATAAAACATAAAACATAAAACATAAAACATAAAACATAAAACATAAAACATAAAACATAAAACATAAAACATAAAACATGAATTATGTTTCAACATGAAAGCATGAATCATGTTCGAACATGAAATATGAATCATGTTTTAACATGAAAACATGAATCGTGTTTCAAAATGAGAACATGAATCATATTTCAACATGAGAACATGAATCATGCTTGAACATGAAAACACGAACCATGTTGAAACATGAAAACATGATTTCTACATGAAACCATAAATACATGAAAACATGAAAAAACATGAAAATATGAAGTGTAACGCAATTAGAGGAATCACGATGAAAATTTTAGTTTTAAATCAAAAACTTAGTAAGAATGCTTTAACCTCTTCCGCGACAAGTTAGCTATTAATTTGAAAACCTGTTTTAATCCACCTAGTGGTGCGATTGTGCTCTCCTCACATATCTAAACTATGATTCAGTAGCTAGTAATGTTCAATATAATTTTGGAAATGTCTATTTTATTCAGCAAATTACCGGGAAAATCGAGGTAGACAAACTTTAAACAAAAAAGTATAATGTAATTAGAAGCAGCATGAATACAATGTTATCTTCCTGTGAAATGCAGGGGGAATGGATTTGGAAGGGGAGCGGAGCATGCACCAGAGATCCTTTTTCTTATTTCGGTATGCGGAGTGGATGAAGGGAATGCGCTTATGAGGGTGGTCCAAGATGGCTGTGGTGAGGGTTGTAATGAAAGTGTGAGGTTTAAGGGTATGGGAGGGGGACCGAGGCAACATCCAACTGCATAGTATACCTTCCATTTGAGACTTGGTTTGAGAAAATCGGTTCAGTCATCACCGAACAACTGATGTGACTTTAATAGTGGAATATGCCCGGGAGCCGGGACTTCCGGAATTGTCGATAGAGGACAATATATTCAAAGAATGTTTGATTGGCCATCAGTGATCTAGACCGGTAATTTAGGAAATTCCTGTGGGATGGTGCTAATAAACCTATAAATCCGGAACTAAAAAGCAAATCTTAATAAGATTCAATAGCACCTAATGAGAGTGTCATATCTTTCATTTGAAATCAAGTTTGTGAAGACCGATAAAGATTTCGCAGAGAAATAGATGGTATATTACCTTAGGAGTATAGCACGTTCTTCGGGAGTATTTAGGCGGCCAAAGTGGTCGAAAGCCCAGACAATCCGAATCGCTCCAGCATCTTAGCCGCTCCACGTTCTCAAAAAAAACTTCTGCTACTTCATCTCAAACAAACCAAGAACTCGAGCTGTTTTCGCCGAGCACCGTCCGTGGGCATTCAAACCACTGCACAAAATGGGTACTGTTGGCAATGATGTGAAGAACCAGATCCGGAACACAAACTCCCAAATCATTCCATTTCTGCTTTTCAACTCTTCTTCCGGCTAGTGACAGCACGACGAGGCACAATTTTCGGAACATAATATTTTCTTCAACAAATCTCACTCCCTCACAACTCTTAATTGGATTAACAACTCAAAATTTTCCATTTTTAGTAAAATTGATGAGAGGGGAAAAAAGTTGCTTTGGAAGCGCATGGCTACTACGATCCGTTTTTTTTTAATTTTAAACAGATATTTTTAATTCAAAGACATCGTTTGACTTGTAAAAAGCTTTTCTTGCTCATGCAAAATAGTGAAAACATTCTTAATAGTCTCTCTTCGTGCATTCACATCCGTCTATCCTGTTCAATGTATTTGGCTGGCGAGTTTAACCAACACACGAGCATTAGCAAGAAAAGTTTCCTGGAATTGCGCTACATACTAGATGAAAGCTTGGGTTTATCACGAGCATTTCCACCCGATGTATTGTTTCATCCGGGTGTGAACGATGAAGAACGTACACGCCCGTGAATGAATCGGCTTAATAGGGCTTAATGCACTTCTCGCTGGTTTCTCAACACTGCTTCTAATACATTTTGCGCACAAAAAAAATCAAAACTGCATTTTCAGCATGCATTTTATCTCAAGTTAAGTCCCAAAAGAGCATGATTTTTAAAAATATGTAGTCGCGAATACACCAGACCAGCTGATCAGAAATGTCTGATGACATAGCTAATTATCTCTCCGTCCGTCCACAAAAATTAAACGCCAATCATCCATCATCGATTCCAAATTGATGCGCCAATCGACAATCTTTTTGTTTCCGACTGAGATTGATAACATTCAACCCTGCTCGAAATGACACCCGCTATCTAATCCAATCCGTTTGATTTCAGCTGCCGTGATGAACAACAAGCTTGTCACGCTGCTCGGCGTGACCTTGGTTGCCTTCTTTATCGCAACCACGGTTTTAGCGGTTCAGAAAGCCGACCTGCAGGAGGAAAACAAATACCTTCGGGAGGAATTGGACCGCACCACGGAAGCGACAACAACAACTCCGGCCAACGAACAAAGCACCACCACAGAGGAAGTACCGCCGACAACAACTCCTTCCATGGAGACAACAACGACGCCGGTACCGACTACATTGTCAACTACGACGGTCGCTCCACCGGTGAGTCCGAGAACCATTTCCGATTGGGTGCGAATTTGTTAATATAAATTTACCATCCCGTAGATTAGTTACCGTCTGCCGGAGGACAACGTTCCGCTGCACTACGATCTTTGGCTGAATCCACAGCTTGAGGAAGGAACATTCACCGGGAAGGTTACGATTGACGTCGAAACGTTGAAAGAAACAAGCGAAATTGTATTGCACAGCCATCTGTTAACGATCGTTGAAGTAGAGTTCAAATGTTTAAATGAATCTATGGGTTATGGTGTAAGTATGAAGGTTCCTAGAGAATGTTATCCAAGCTTTGATCAAGCAATTTTTGAATCGTTTAGGGTCATTCGCTTGATGCTGATAGGCATTTCTTGCGGGTAAAAACAATGAACCGCTTCAAACCGGGTTATGTCACGCAGGTTACGATCCTGTTCAGTGGCAAGATGGAAGGACAATTGGTTGGATTGTATAGCAGTTCGTACATAGGAGCTAATGGAGACAAAATGTAAGTAGCAGGGACGATAGGATATTTGGGAAAACGAATTTTTCGAACACACCGAGAAACAAGAATATGCAGAGTTAGTATATTTTCTGCTTCCGTCTCTTTTATTCTACTGTTTTGCTGGTATATACTTCTAGTATGCATTCAATGAGTGGGTGGACGGAATATTTTCAATGCATTAAATTTACAGCAGAGGAGAGGTCTTTACTTCATTCTGTCTATCTATCTTTCCAAACCGTGTCATTATGACCCTACGGTAACTGTTCCGCAATACAATCGACCACCAGCTTCAGTTAAGTCGCACGCTAATAGCCACTAAAGCCGTTGTATCACGACATGGAACGGTGTGTGAACATAAATGGAAATATAAATATAACAACACAAACACAGCCACGTGGCGAAAGGTAAACGGCGACCGGCTACGGGACAGCAAGTCAAGTGCACTGCTTCTTGCTGGAGCCAAATCAGCTGTTTCCATCGCAACCGATCGATGCGAACGGGTTTGCGGAGAAGTTGTTTGTTGTGGAAATAGCTCGCTTGCTCCGCTCGAAACTTTTTTGAAGTGAGGTAATAGGTTAGTGACGCAGTAGGCGAAGAAACTATGTTAAGCACCGAAAGCTATGTCCGTGCAGATATCCTCTAAAAATAGATAAAAGTTGATTTATCTTACGACAGGAACGAACCTATCCTAACACTTTTCCGGCCTTGCTTGGTGTATCGGGCCAGGTATGATTACGCTACAAATTGCACCGCGAAGTTGTAATTTAGCGTTCGCTTTCATTCATTGGGCGCAAACTGGTGGACTGGAGAAGATGCCAATCGAGTTGACCGGCACGCGGTCCCCTTCCTGGTAGTGACGGGGTGGTTATTATGAATAGGAGCTACATATGTACCTCGATTATCTGATGCTGGCGTCACGGTACCCGACAGAGCTCCTATACAACTTCGGAAGTCGAATCCGAAGCGTAATCAATGTTGCTCGCTCGATACGCAAAGAGCGGTGGAATCGGTAGGGGGTGCGAAACATATCGCAAAATTATATATTCCGCAAACCTACATTTTTCAGAAACTGTGATCTCACCTAGTCACCTGTGATCGCCAAGGTTTAAAAATAAATCGGGCGGTTTGATATTTATAATTGATGCTTGCGGTGCGGTAACAACCACGGATATTAAAGCACATAATCAGCACTTTGAGCGATTCATTTTCGATTTGATCGTTTTTAGGTTGTTTCCGCCATTTGATAATCCATCCATATACGTCGGAACTTTGAATGAGGTTTGTTTGTACAGTCGACTAAAGTAGCACGATTAAGTTGGATTATAACTAACAACTGCTTGGGGTCGCCAGGTACTATAAATATATGTTAGTCAAATTTGCGTCATTAATTCATACTGTTTTGGTTTTTCGGATACAGCTTACGTCAAAGATACATAGCCGATTTTTTTTCACTTTTTTGTACGTAAAATAAAAACAAAATAATGTAAAATTTTACAGATTCGCTGGCTCAATATGGCGTCTACGTCTTCTCCCTGTAGGATGACTAATTACCTAATTACGACAACACCTTCCATTGAACTTGATACTATCCTTTTGCTGGAATAACTGCCAAAAATACTAGCCCATGTGGCTAAATCCACTGTCAAGGAAGACCGATAGTGTCAAACGAGAAGTTGTTTGCATTTTCATGGAAAAACAATTAAAAACCATTCTGAAATTTGAAGGGGTGAATGCTATCCCAGTTAACCATGAGGCGGCTAAGCGGGTTAAACTAGATACTGGCGATCGGTAGGCTATTGAAACTTTGTTCTAGGCTACACACCATAACTGTGGGATGTTTAGAAAGATGACATCTCTTGGTTTATGTAATAAAAGAAGAATTTTATTTTTTATTTAATGACCCAATTCGTGACCAACACAAGCATTTCGGACTCATACGCGTACATCATATATTTTATTTTTTCTAAAGGTTTATTTGACACGGCTTAATGCGTTATCCCAACTGAGCCAATGGATCTTTTAAATTTTTACAATAGGTTAGACTCACAATTCAGGAGTTTTCTTTGGGTGACTCATTTCACTGCGCAGCCGGGGGCAACGATGCAATACTGTTTGTGCACTGAATATAAAATAAAGCGCTGGCTTGCTTCACTGGTACCTCTAGCGGACTGACAAGATCGAGGACGTACAAAAAAAACATAAAGTTTGCTCTCCGTTAACTACCCACCATTGCTGGCTACTAAATATTGAAATGTTCGAACAGAGGACCTTGGTCGCACACTCCATGTTATTACTTGTTGGTTATATTGACAGTTCCTCGATCTTATTTAATTGAACGTATATGCCTCAGAAAAATCACTTCGCCAACACAATTCGGTTTATCGAAGCATTCGAATTATTCGATTTTAACCTTATGACCAACGATTTTCGTTATTTCGATTACAGAAATTTTAACCTTAGAATAATTCGCTTCTTATTCGGTTTAGAAAAATTTCTAACACTATACGCGATGTTGGGAATCGAACCCAGGTGAGCTGCGTACAAGGTAATGGGATTACCAACTACTCTATCCCGCCTCATTATCAATGATTTTCGTCAACGGGTTCTAGGGAAGTTAGCGTTCTTGGAGACGTCTGGGATCTTCAAAAGTTCCATCTCTTCCAGCAACCGCTTCGAGTAATGTGCCGAAGCCAGATCCGACTTGAATACGGATTCGTCCTTCAGGTGGTATTTCCTAATGAAGATCGCAACTTCCGTTAAGAACTTCCTTCTGTACACCTTGCTGTTGACCGCAAATTTCAAAGAAAAGAAGGCTAGCTTTGACATCCCCTTCTCACTGATTGTTAGCGACATGAGGACCTTCCATTGGCATTTCGTGTGGGAGATGCACTTTATATCGCTACTCACCACGTTAAATAGCTGGTCTTCTGCCAGTCATTGCCGTCGAGCGTTAGATACGTCTCGTCGTCCATGATCACAACTACATAGCACTTTGCAGGGAAGACTTGACGAGCAACTTTAGTCGCTGTTTTTGGGTAGCCGCTTGCGTTTCCAACACGGCCGACCTCCATATCAGCTTCCTTATGACGATATCCATATTGGAAAAATACTTTTCGATCATCCACACTTGCACCTTCCGGTCAATTCAAACCATCCGGCAGCCGGAACCCGGCTTGCACTCGATGCTCTCACCTTTCTCCAGGTGCGCCAGGATCTTGTATATGGGCCCTCGACAGTATTAGCTTCACTGCTTTCGCCGCTTGCGAACTAATAGAGCTGTCAGCCATTATTTCATACATACAGCCTACTTATATTTATTGACGATTTACCGGTGGACTCAGGAACTACGCAAAGCATAGTCTTGCTACTAAGTTTTGTTGCGGAACATAACCTTCTGTATGGATAGACTTCGCTGCCGATTCTTTGTGTGCAGATTGATTCACCCATTCAACCGATCGTTTTAAAACTTTCTGGAAGTAAAACAATACACATTATTTGACTTTTTTCAAGTTCGTTTTATTCAATTCCATAGCCACCCGCGTTCCTTGCTCTTGACACTGCTCATAAGATTGTACAATATTTGGGTCAACTTGTTTTTGTGTGGTAACTCTCTCTTCTGCTTCCATTTTTACTTCTTTAGGGTGCTTCCGGAGTGCCTGCTTTATATCATGCCAGTATTTCTCAATTGACTGCAATTCCAGTGCGATCGGGAGATTAAGATTCTTTGACACGAAATTGAACTCAAAATTGAGAGTAGACGCTTTTGGACGCACTCTTTGAAGTACTCCTGCCCGTTGATCGTTCCGGTTGTCACGAACGGAGTAATTCGCTTTCTACACGAGCGAATTGTCTGCGAAATCATGTATTTTTTGTCAAACTTAAACATTTACTTTTCAACTTCCTCAGGGATGTCGAACTAATGACGAATAGTAAAAAAGGAGCTTAAGAAGCTACTAAATTTTGGCTTCCATGCCGAGACAATTCGATTTCAACAACAGTTGAGCGTAGAGCTTCCGCACAGCTGATTCCCAAATTATACTCTACCGTTCATCGCAATTCGGCGCCTTTTTGGACATTATAAGTGTCTTGTTCTTCGCGTTTTTAATCATCTTTCACAAAAGTCTTGCTTAAATGCAGTTTTTTCACCACGTCTGTACCAACTGGTTTTGCTTCACACTATACGGAGATTCATTTTGGCCGTTCTTCTCTCTCTATTGACGGTCAAAGGTTCGTTGTACCATTTGTGTTTTGAAATGACATTACCGACGATTTGACCGAATACAAATAAAAAGACGTAAATTGTACGAAGAGTTTTAAAAATTTGTTGCTCATTTTACAATTTTAGAATGAGTGACTGTCTGAAGGGACAGACCACACTCACCGCTTGATGGCGCCCCAGTTTGAAGTTGCTTTTAAGAGTGTTCTGAGGAAACGAAAATCATCAAAGCAGGCCTACATACATGCAAAGAAATATAAACAATGTTTCGAAAGAAACATTGGCAAGTTTCTTCGACATGAAGTTTGACATCGAGGGGAAGTCCAATAAGACTCTGGCTTCCCGTGAACGTCGACGTGAACGTCGACGACGAGAAGTGCTACCGTTTCCAACAAAACTGTACTGGAATTGGGCTGGACCGGTTGACTCACTTGGAAAGTGGATGGTTCTGGATTTCTCACATGTGACAACGTGGTTATATTCGGTTGCTGGGCTGGAGAAGCGAACATCACTGTTGGAGTAACAAAGCTTTTACATGACAAATTGGAATCTTGTAGCGACATATGATGGCGATCGTGACAGTTGCGGCATGTGAGCTTTACAGGCAAGATGGATGACTTGCCTTCGGAAGCACCTGCATTCGCTGCCATTTGCAGATAAGAATTCTTCGAAGGTGGGTTTGTACCGGCCATCTTTGCTTGAACCGACGGCGAACGTTGCAACAGATCCTATGCAGTGGATTTTAATATTCATTCCTTTCCTCCTTTCGCCCCATGCACGGAGCATTGCTAGATCGATTGGTTCGTCCAGCTTAGCGAGAGCTCTTACATGATGCTGAAACTCATCGGCGAGCTCGTGCAACTCTTGGGCAGATTCTTTCTTCATCGGTGGCAGATCATGAAGGGTTCATAAGAGCAGCATGTGCATCCCACACAGACGCATAATTGTCAGCTTCGATGTCTACACTCTCAAAAAGTTTTCCTGCTTCACCTATGAGAGACTGAATGTGATACTGTAGCCTGACCACTTGAGAAGTATCGGCATTACAGTGGACCATTGAGCTAAATGTACCACGTAATGACAACCATCGAGAAAAATCATTGTTGAATTTAGGAAAGTTTATCTTTGTCAGTCTTAAATGAAAACTGCTGGATGGAGGTAGCGCCATCTGGTTTGGATCCGGTATTTGAACTGACAGCAAAATACCTCTGGCTTCACAGTATCGAATTTCAAGGTCGGCCTGTTCTGTGAGATGATCATCAAGACTGTCTGGGTCATCAGTTCTCTCAATCTGATCTTTCATAGCCAGGAGAAATAATAAATAAAAATCGGGATAATAATTATCTTATAATTATTGTTATTGTAAAAGTTTTGTTTATTTTTAGCAAAGCGGCTTTAGTTTCCTTAGCTGCGAGCATAGATACCTCTTTGCGTTGTTGTTTTCATTCATCGATAGAAAAATAAGTGCCCGTGTTTATGATGTCAATGAAACGTCATGTTTGGGTTGATATTTCCAGGAACCGTGAGTTACTTATTGGCGAGCCCAAATTGAACCAAAGGTAATCGATAGAAGCAAGGCCCTAATTGGACCATTCCCAGCGTCTTGCTAATGACATGGTGAGAAAGATCTAGAATTCCAAGGTACGTCTGCAAAATTTGTTTACGCCGCTGATGTTCTTCCGACTACATTTTCGTAACGATTGCACAATTGCTAGTGAAACTTTCATACTTAAGTATTACACGCAACCCACTTCATACTCCCGCTGCAACTTTAGTAGATGATGTAGTTGAACAGGAAGTTGATTCCAACAATGGGATCCGCCGCACAGAATTCTCCAACAGTATTCAATGATGCCAACCTTCCAGATTTATCTGGATTCATCCAGATTTTTAAGCTTCATCCAAACATACAAATTCATTTTTGTTCGGTCCAGATTTCAGAAAATTTGTCCATATGTATCCAGATTCTTTAAAAAATTGCTAAATAAAGTGCTTTGTTGATTGTTAACCTACAACATACCTAAGTTTCTTCACTGAAAGTCAATGAGCTGGAAGTTCCCGCAATCCAAGATGCTGAAAGCACAGAGCTTCAAATTTAGTTCATATGTTCTATGACATTAAATTAAACATTTAACATCGGCAGCGCAATAGCCGAATTTTCAATAAGCCAAGACATATTTCATTAATAAAATGCTACATATACAGTTCATAGATGGCAATGAAGCTTTCTCAAAAAAATAAGCCATCTAGACAATTTCACTTTTCCAAAAAAAATAACAGATTTAAAAAAAAGCACTTGGCATCCCTGAGCAGAGTAAACTTAGGAAATAAAAATAGGCGCTCCAGATAGAAGATATTAAATTATCCTATTCGTCAAAGTCCTCGCCGTACAGTTTATTCTATTAATTTTACACACTGAATCTGAACTAGCTTGCTACCTTCGCAACAGCCTGTAAATTAAATTGTACTTATGTTACTGTAATACTCCTAGGCAAGATAGTTTGCGGCATGATCACTAACCACAAACACGAGTTCCATTGATAACATGATGAGCCATGCCGGGCCGGTCATGAGACAGACAACCATTACCGCTTTGGTTTCTTTCATGACCATTACTAGAAGGTTTTTTTCTTCAAACTTCAAAAATTAAAATTAGTTTTTTACAAGCCAGTACACGAGCGACGATTGCGTGCATCAACACGATGTAACAAAATTGGAAGGCGAGTAATTCTTTGAGTGCCATTCGGCGGGCAAGGGATGATCGTTTTTTCTCTCCAATTCCTTCAAAACTGCGTTCAAAATTTGTGCTAGTCACAAATAAGCTCAACCGGAAATGAACCGGAATTCTGGCTGGTCCCAGTTAGTATTCCGGCTCCTAAAATTGAAGCCACTAGAGCCGGCATGGGGACTGGAACCAGCCAGAATTCCAGTTGATTTCCTGCTGAATTTTACCGGGATACCTTGCTTTAACATCTTATCATGTACATTCGACTGCCAAAATCGAAGAATCTTCAGAGTAAGTACGAATCGTAAAGCTTGTCCGGCAATTGAAACCGAAAATACCGCAAAACGATCGTCTTGCCAACGCATTACCTTTTGAGCATCTCAACACAGTCACTCACAAACTTTGTCACCACTCACCACCAGCAGCTGCTAACTTCTTACTGTAATAAACTGTTTCTCTTCTGTTCCCTTCGTAAACCCTTCTGCATCATTCGCTGCGCGCGCCACCGATCAAAGCAAGCACGGCGCGATCATCGATCAGTATCGAGTTGAAGTCGGGCGCGATTGTATCGTATTCTGTGGCTGGTGGTGTGTGATTACACGTGTATATCAGAGTCGGAATTGCGCACAGAACGTGCCTGCTATTCGCAATTTTGTTTGTGTATACCTACATATTTTGTTTGATGAAAGATCGGCGCACAGAATTAGCAAGAAGTGCAAAGTGTGAATTTGGGGCACTGACCCGAAATGGCTGGTTTTGGACGCCAAACTATCGGAACGAAAACAATGTGCAAAAGGGAATAAATTTTCGGTGCTATAATGTGGCAGGAAAGCCGCAAACCGCAACTTGATGATCGAGAGAACAGCAAACTGATAAGAAGCTGGTCAACGAGAAGTTGAGCTGAATTTCGGGTTGTTTGGGTGCCGATCAGTTGGATGGTAGAGATGTGGCTCTGAACCGGTTTTTTTTGGCAGAATTAGGGCTCTGTTGGTCGCACATTTTAACGGTTGATTTCGGAAGTGGGTTGCGTTTGGCAAAAAATGGATTCGTTTTATTGATATTTACGCACTTTTAAACTGCTCTAAATGCAGCGACGGCTAAACGGTTAGGAAGAAGCCGCTCTCTATAAATCCAAATAATCAGGAAATCATTTCACACACTCATGTTCTCAAATATCACTTATTTGGAATTCCGACCGAGTCATACCCCAAATGTTTTACGGCCAATTTCTACGGATCACGCGAACAATACCCAACTGCAAGCAACAGCGTTCAATTCGAACCAAGTGCGGTTGCGACAGTACCTTGAAAACCATTCGCTTTCGTACGACTGCCAACTTCAGAGCCATTAGGAAATGATTTGTTGGGTAAAGTGTAAAATTATTTGATTCAGTGTAGGGTGGAAGTAAAGTTATTCTAGTATTTAAACTCATTCCCTAATTTAGTTTACACTTATTTTTGGTTTAAAAATCAAATTGATCCTCTACCCAACAAATAATTGTGGTGACTGAATGGAACAAGTACTGCGGATATTCGTGTCAATACCATACCGGATGGAAATCGCCCAAATCAGGCCAACTTGGAAGCCTGTCATAATTCCAAATCGTACCAGTCAAGGGCGACCGTCTGGAGTAAATGTGTAACATTCGCACGTAGATATGCAAATAGGCATTGGGTCGTAGCGTATTGCTGATGTAGAGTAGCATTCGCTTTGATATTTTTTTTTTGATTCATGTCACGCTACCTCGCCAGCCAAAGACGTTTGTTTGAAGCAAGTCCTATGGCGAACTTGACTGTGTTAGCGGGTGCTCCTCGTTTGTGATGAGACTTTAATGATGATAACCACAGCCATCTAGCGCGGTGTAATTGCGATTGCTGTTTGGCGTCACGTTGCGCAGCAGTTCCTGCGGCTTTTTTGGACGAGTTTAGCTAATTGCTCAATTGTCATTTTCGAGTGATTGCTACGGCTGGATTTTTTTGGCGATGTACAGGCTAGCTTCAACAATGCAAAAGACATGCAAGTTGTAACATGATGGGCCCTATTCTTACAGTCACGTCACCTAGTGACTAGAAGAAAATTTCCTTCTGGTCACTAAGTGACGTGACTATGAGAATAAGGCCCAATGTTTTGTTTATTCAAGTTCGTGTTTTATTGGGGAACCCGGAGATATTTGGACCTATCTAAGCAAATCGCCCTTTTAGGTGGATAGATGTGAAAGAATTTATCAGTCAAAGGTTAGATTGAAACCTCAGCTACATGTTGGAGCAATAAAAATTCATTTGTGCCACTCCATGACAGGGCTAGGCGAGGATTTGTAAAACTACGATTTTCCATCCTTTTACAATGTAGGGGTAATTCAGACCGTCATTTTTTTTGTTTTACAATGGAATTACTTTTACCTATGAATATTTTATTGAAGAAACTCCTAAAGAAGCAAAAAATAAATCATTTGTGTTAAAAATATTAATCTAGGTGGTCACAGCTGTCGATAGGCGCATCATGTATTTTCTTTGCTGTGGTATGTTCAATCGTGTGCGCAGCCGAAGTCGCTTAACGGTGGTTGATGGAATAGGGGGTCCGAATAGACCCGTTCGCTCATTTGCGATGCGTTGCGTAAGCACGGTATACTTCGTAGATTGCAGACGGATGACTCTCATTTCCAGCCAGACTACTTGAGGAGCATTGTTTGGGAATAACAATTGATCCAGTCCAAGCGAGAGTTTTGCCTGAGAGCCACCATTGCGGGCCACGACCATCTTTACCGTAACTTGGAATGAGAAAGGAAGTGTTGATGTGGTACTTACTTAACGGAAGGCCCCGACTCAGTGACACTCCCACAAGTACCACGGATTGGGTAGTGGGTGGGTGGTTAGGCAGGATTCACTTCAAGCAAGCGATGCGACTGAGACTATATTTTCGTGCATGTTTGAATAGTTTATTGACTGTAGGATACGTAAATCTTCTAGGCGTTTAAACTCTGGCTAATCGTTTATTGAGATTGTTTCATCGAAAACAACTTGAACTCCGGACAGCCGGCTGTCGGAAGTGTTGTCGACAATGTAAAATGGACCGTAAACAATGAATTTAAAAGTGGTATGGTAGAACATTCAAAAATTATGTCACGCAAAGATTACCTAATACTAACTCTCTGTCATATTATCACGTTATTTTCCCCTTGGTCTAATACGAATCAAATTCTTTTAGTTTTTCCTTCATTTTGTAGTAATAGACCCTTTCCCTCATTTCACACAAAAGTGATGAGCTTCTCGAAAATATCTGAGTTTTCACCCAAACAAAAATCATTGCAGTAACGAGAGATGGCGTTTGGTCACGGTGTTTCTTACAATAATATTTGATTGCGTCTATCACCTACGTTTCGAAGGTCTATGCCTTCATCTTCAGGGGTAAAAAACACTAACAATATTATCTTTGTCAAGTTGGTTTGAACATTTAAACGGAAAACGCGAAGCACTGATCTACAACAGACGGTCCCGGCACACATCACTAGCAGTAGTCTGTTTAATGAAAACAAAGTGGCCGTTCATCTTTCTATCAAAAAATCATTGCTTAAAGAGGAGCCTCAAGCTTTCCAAGATACTTACCTGTTATTTTTATAATTTTATTTGTTGCTTTACCATTATAATGATTTTTGTTTTGAGGATGTCAAAAAAATTAAACACGTTTTATCTCCTTTCTATAAAAAACAAAGAATTAGATTCAGCTTTAAAAACTATTGTTTTAGAAAAGCGGTTCCACGACTATGTACGACAATCAGAAAGTCTTACGATTTTCTGAGAAATCGAGGGGGTCTGAATTACTCTCACGGTCTTTACAGCCCCGGGTTCCTATATTTACATTTTGCAACTGTGGCATATAATAGGATTGAAAACACATCATTCGAAAGTAAACTATTGAGCACTCGCTGTTCTTATTGGCTTTATTGTTATGGTGCCAATCGCGACATGGGAGACAATAACGTCGACGGAATACTCTCAGTCGGATTATGCTTCTTTTACGTGAGCCACCGTTCATTACATTCTATGGGGTGGCGCTAACAACACAATAAAATGCTCGCTCACCGGTCGAATAGCTGCGTGCATGTGCATTGAAACCTACGAAATGGCGAAAAGGAATGGTATAAAGCTTTTTGAAATAGAAAACTTCTAACACTGCCTTTAAAAGTTCGGAAAACAACCTGGAGTGAGAAACATTGAATGTTGATAACTAAGCGAAGGCACCAGAAATGTTGTTGCATTCCTGCCGGAATTCTGACAGAGCTCTGCCAGTCAAATCCCCAGAAATTAAGGCTAGAATTCTTAGTAATAGTCGAAAAAATTAAACCGTCTCTAATGTAGTCGTGTAGTTGCATACGGTTTCCAGTAATATTGTAGTCATATTCGATGGCGTTTTCAGTGAAACAAAAGTTGTCGACAGTATCCATAAAGCGCAATTTTAAGAAGTCAGACTGATTACGAATGACGATATATACTTTAAGAGTCTGCTAACACGACTTAAAATATAGGCAACTTCGTTAACAAACAGCGAAAATGGCAGTGGTGCGAGTGTACTGCCTTGAGGAACTCCATTGTTATTTTCGGAAAGTAATTAAAATGAGCAGTGCCAATACAAAGAGAAACTTGACGATGAATGAGATACGATCAAAGTCAGCAACAGAACCTAGTCATGGCGCCATCTGAACCTTTGTGTTCCCTGCTGAAAGAATGTATACATTCCTCTAGACACTCCTGCTTATACAACTTCGACTCCATCGTGTTGTTGGTTCTGACAAACTCGGTTTTAAGTCCACAGCTACTAATTCTTTGTCAGATCATCAGTTTCCGGGCGAATTTACTGGCGAAAATAAACTTGGATTTACTGGGGCCATCATCTCGTGCTGCGACCAGAAAAATACACGTTTTCCGGGAATTTAAAGAAACGGCGATGTTCAACTTTTCGACCAGTTCGGATTTTTGGCGTGTGATAAAATTTCTTTTCTCGTCTTCCATCTACTACAACTTTTTCAATAGTGCGCGTGTCAAAACGACACATTTCTCCACTGAAATACGTATATTTTTTCAAACAATTCGCTGTTGAAATATTCCCTATCCGACCACTAAACGCGCGGCTACAGAATAAATAAAGTGTCCAAATGTTAATGTCGTTGTTGATGGAGGAGAAACTTAGTTAGGTTCTAACTTCAACTGCTGTCAAAACATCTCAACTGACAGCGCACAGTGGCTTAAAACAGCGTTTTGAGCTTAATTCATTCGAATCAAAACTGTCCATATTAACGATTTTTAAATTTTCTACAATGTTTGTGTGAGTAAAAAGCGCAATCTTTTGGCAGTATTAATTTTAAAAAATGATCATGGTAGTCTATAGAAAATTTATCTTTTGAACCAGAAGAGATAGCGCTTTGCTGCCTTCGACAAAGTTGTAGAGGGGAGTATTTTTATAAATTTTGCAGAAGACATTCCATCCAAAATTTCCATTTGGTTTATGATTTTTGAGAAAAGATGGGTAAAAGATAAATATGCTTTAAGACCCTTTTTGAATTTTGGTTTGCGATGGTCATACGAGCCCTAATTCTTGATTTCAAAGAGCCGGATGGAAATGGAAGCGTGTTTTGCCATATGCAAAAAAACCTCATTATATTTTACTTTCGTGTTTTCAAAAACATATTTTTTGTAAATTAGTTAGGAAATATGATAAAATTTCCAATACCTCCTTGAATTATTTTGCGAAAGGTCAGTTAAAGAGGAAGACCAAAAAAATACCAAGGGGGCGCTAAAAAATACCAAAGGCACCAAAATCCCACGCTACGGCTCTGCCCAGCTGAACTGCGTACAAGACAATCGATTTACCAACTACGTCAGGTTCGCCTCCTGTTGTCTCGATGATAGCCAATTTAGCTCACTCCAAATTCTTTGCAATAGCTGGTTTGTCCCATTTACGATTCTATAAAATTGAGGCCCTAGTCTCACAGTTACATCACCTAGGGATTAGAAGAAAATTTCCTTCTAGTCACTAGGTAACGTGACTATGAGAATAAGGCCCATAACTAGTATTAATATCAAAACGCGCGAAAAATCAACAATGAAGCATCACATATATGTATACATCCATCGGCTCATCTTACCAAAACTAACGGTTTTTTGGCTATTAACGATTATATTTTTAAATTGCCAATTAATTTCGTTCACATGAAACGAGCGGCAAAACGCATTAAATGTTAATTTTCCATCAACAACGTAGTGCCCAGCGATAGTCGTAACTACAACTCAAACCTAAATCAACCTGTTGCCCTTGTGCCGCATATTATTTCACTCTCTTGCTAATTCTGTGCAGCGATCCAACATCGCACTCTTACTGGCGAACTAATCAAATCATTGGACGAAGCATCAGGGAAAGACTACCGAATCAAAACCAACGAAATCGGTTCTATTCAGTGAATTTGAATTGTGCGACGAGAAAATTGCGCGCTTGCTCTCACGCCTCATAGAAATGAGTTCCTGCCAGATGTGAGAGACTTGCAAAAACTCCCTCTCTTACACTAAAAGTGATAATCGTGAAAACAGATCCCGCGCGCACGATACCAAAATGACAGTTAAACTTCAAACCTGTGGTGCACCCACAATCCGGCCACTATCGCACATCTCCACCAACTCCCAGCAGTCGCGAAACTCGATGATGTCCTCCACTGCCTCGCTGGAAGCGGCCAGCGAGAGTAAACGACGCTCCATACTCATTCTCTCGCTGATCGCAACCTGCCTGTTTCTCTTCGTGCTGTGCCTCTGCCTACTAACGGCACTGGTGATGGTCGGTAAAAATCTGTCGGCACAAAACTCGCCACCTCTGTTTTCGGCATATCTCAACCAGCTGACAGCGGCCGGTGGCAGGACAGCAACAACAGTGACGAGTGCGAAATCAGGCAAAAGTATCGATCATTTTAATCGTCCTGCATTGTTTGACGAAGATAAGAGTTCGTCTGATAGAACGACCGGGGATAACAATCGAACTGCCATTTTACTGCCCAATTCAGTTTACTACGGAGCGTCCGGTGGAATGAACAACGTACTGAAGATGGGCTCAAAAGTGATTGAAAAGTTAAGCTTTCGGTTGCCGCGACATGTAAAACCTCGCCACTATGATCTGCTGCTGCACCCGAATCTAGAAAAGGAAACGTTTTCCGGCCAGGTCGGGATCGATATCAGCGTCAGCGAACCGACGGACTACATTGTGCTGCACAGTAATCAGCTGACGATTGGGGATACACTGTTGAGCAAGGTACTTCCGGATCGATCGTCCCATTCGGTGACGGTGCGGCAGGCATACGCCTACGAACCACACCAGTACTGGGTGATCGAAACGGATAGGGTTGAAGCGGGCGAGTACCGGCTCAGTATGAAGTTCAGTGGAAGTTTGGCCAATAGGATCGTTGGCTTCTACAGCAGCAGCTATCGGGATAAGAGCAGCAATGTTACCAGGTGAGGATTGGAGGGTGATTTTTTGAATAAGTAATGATTGCACGGAAAAACGATTCATAAAAATTGCAACTAAAAATGTGGTTAATTTCAGGGTTCAGACTAGTTTGTCAAGCTGAGTTTTTTTTAGGATTGTTATTCCGACGCTGTTTATTAACATTTTAAACGTTGTACTTCAAATTCGTTTCGTTTACAAATTTTTGCCATCGTGAAACATGGCCGCAATAAGGAAAATAATGTTTAAGCATGATTTACCGTCAAACTAGTAGAATCGTAGGCGCTATTTTATGATTTATGATAATGGATTTTAGAAAAGATTTGCAATATCCTTCAACATCTTCGAAAATTATAAAAGCGTACAAGGAGGTTTCACATCCTTGGGCACACAACTTTCAGCCGAAAAAGTACTGGTGTACGTAGCACCCTGCTGGCGCAAGTGGCCGTCTAACATACGTCGTTTCAGGTGCATTGACGAGAATGCTATTATCAATTCCAATACTCTCCACAAACTGGAAATTTTATTCGACTCATACATTAAGTTTAATTGTTTTCTCACCAAATTTAACTTTTTTCTATCCTACAGAAAAATCGCCACTTCCAAATTCGAGCCAACCTTCGCCCGCCAAGCGTTCCCCTGCTTCGATGAACCGCAGCTCAAAGCGACCTACGCCATCAGCTTGGTGCATCCGAGTACCAACAACTACGCCGCGTTATCCAACATGGATGTCGAACAAACTCTCGCCAATGTACCTGCCGCGGGACTCAGCACCACTATCTTCAACCCAAGCGTTCCGATGAGCACGTATCTGGTGGTGTTCATCGTGAGTGACTTCCAGTTCAATGCCCAGAACATTGTTCCCTCCATTGGGAATCCATTTGATCTGCGAGTCTACGCAACTCCGACACAGATTGGAAATGTACAATTTGCTCTCAGCACCGCAACTGCTGTAATTAAACACTACATCGAGTACTTCAACATCGAGTACCCGCTGCCGAAGCTGGATATGGCTGCCATTCCGGACTTTGTATCCGGTGCCATGGAAACCTGGGGGCTGGTGACCTATCGGGAAACCAGCATTCTGTACAATAAGGACACGAGTTCCACGGCGAATAAGCAGCGAGTGGCGGAGGTCATTGCCCACGAGTTGGCACATATGTGGTTCGGAAACCTGGTGACGATGAAGTGGTGGAACGAGCTGTGGCTAAACGAAGGATTTGCCAGTTACATTGAATATAAGGGCGTACACAGTGCCTATCCCGATTGGGGTATTATGGAACAGTTTGCGATTGACAATTTGCACGGCGTTCTAACGCTGGATGCCACCCTCGGATCACATCCGATTGTTGTGAAGGTGGAAACTCCAAATCAAATAACGGAAATTTTCGATACGATCACCTATTCTAAGGGGGCCTCAATAATTCGCATGCTGGAGGACTTTGTTTCCGAGCCAATTTTCAAGCAAGGCGTGACAGCGTATCTAAACAAGCTGAAATATGGTAATGGCGTTTCCGGCGATTTGATGGAAGAACTGGATGCACTGTATCAAGATCCACCGGTTACGGTTACGTCGGTGATGGATACTTTCACCAAACAGAAAGGATTCCCTGTTGTCACTGTGGAACGAGTTGGCAATCAGTTACATCTGACTCAGTCGCGTTTCCTGGCAGATCCAAACGCGAATGAAACGGAGGATTCTGAGTTTGGGTAGGTTTGCGGTATTTATGGTATGTTGTATCAGCTTTGTCTGATTCATTTTCGGCCGTCAGATGGTTCTTGTTCGAATCTGGAAAGAAATATTTTGAATCGAGTTTCGAGGTCAAAGATTTTATCTAATACTCAACTGCATTGTAGCACCACCTGGCGGAATGTAGCTGAAGTTCTACTGAATTTCAAACTTACCGAATTTTCATGTCTCGAAATCGAAATATTTCAATTTTAAATTTGCACGATAAATATCTATAAGCCGTCGAAAGGTTTGACTGAGTTGGTTCCGACCACTGTTAAACGACCTTTACCAGCGTAACCGATTCCATTTTCCAGCTATAAATGGTACATCCCGCTTACCTATACCACTTCCCAAGACCCAACACTGGTACACCGCAAGTGGTTTCCCAATACGGTCGAAACGGTGTACATTGACATTCCGGCGGGGACTAATCCGTGGGTTAAGCTGAATCACAACCAGGTCGGCTACTATCGGGTGAACTATCCGAGCAACAGCTGGAAACAGTTCAGCGACGCACTGGTAGCCGATGTGAACGCTTTCAGCATTGGAGATCGAACTGGACTGCTGAACGATGCATTTGCACTGGCTGATGCTTCCCAGCTGCAGTACGATGAAGCGCTTGACTTGACCAAGTTCCTGACCGAAGAGTTGGAGTACGTACCGTGGGCGGCCGTTTCGAGTAAGATGAAAAATGTTAGAAATTTGATTTACGATTTCGGTTCGTACGATGATATTATTGTAAGTAACTCTTCAAATATAATTTTTAAGATGAAAACTTCCAGTTCATTTTCTATTTTTCAGAAATATGTTCGTAACCTGGTTCAAAAAGCATACACCACTGTCGGGTGGGAAGTTGTTGAAGATAATCTCATGAAAAAGTATACTATTTCATTCCTTCTATGTAAAAATGATAACATAATTAAATCTACACTTTTAGTCGCCTTCGAACTACCATTCTGGATCTGGCGTGTTCCTTCGGTCACGAAGAGTGTCTCACCGAAGCGTCAAAACAGTTCAATGCCTGGCTGAATACTAACGCTGTTATCCATCCGGACGTCCGATCCGTAGTTTACTATTACGGCGTTCAAAAAGCTTCCTTCGAAGACTGGCAAAAGGTTAAGCAACGCTTCCGCGAAGAAACGGACGCCAACGAGAAAACCAAATTGATGAGTGCTCTGGCTGCATTTCCCGACGCTAGGGTACTGGCGGATTTCCTCGAGGAGGTCTGGGATTCAACGCTGGTTCGGGAGCAGGATCATCTTAGCTGCATTCAAAATGTTGCCGCCAATAAGATCGGCGAACCGGTGGCCTGGGATCACGTTCGACAGAACTGGGACAAATTGGTGGATCGGTTCACTCTGAGCGAGAGGAATCTCGGTCGCATGATTCCGTCCATTACCGGCCGATTCTCGTCCAAGGTGAGACTGATGGAGCTGGAGGACTTTTTCAGACGCAACCCGGACGCGGGAGCCGGTGCGAATGCCCGAGTGCAGGCACTGGAGAATGTTGCCAACAACATAAAGTGGCTCGAGCGGAACCAACAGATTGTGGCCGATTGGTTGAAGAAGGAATTGGCGTCATCGCAACGATGAGGCTTGTGTTTGTATTTACAAAGGATAATAAAATGTGATAGGTTTAAATTTCATCGGGTTAGTTTAGATTCAGAGATAAGCTATGATGTCACTCGACCTGACTACAACGCTCGCATTCTAAGCATGGTCAAGCTTCAACCTGTTGTTCCTTGTTCCAAACTAAATGCTGAGAAAAGGGACCGTAAAAAATGGCAAACCGGGTGAAAAATGTAAAAATTGAACTCTAAACTGACTAAAACGTGTCTTAACATTCCGGAAGTCGCGCTAGTGCATTGAGTGCAAGCTGCTCTGAAAATCTAGTGAAATCGTCTTAGGGCACCAGCGGCTGCTCGTTCAGTGGGCCATAAGCGCGACTTCCGGAGGATCAACAATTCGCGTGTTCTCGCTTGTATTTTGTTTGCCTAGTGCACTTTATTTAGCTAAAAAATGTGGGAAATAGTGGAATCGTGTGTATGTATAGTAGAACAAGTCTTAATGGACGGCAGATTGTGGTAAGTTTTGGTGTGCAATGCCAATTTCGGCTTCCTATAGTTTGGTGGTGATTACCTAGTATGTTGACAAGTTTATGTGAGTAGATAATGTATCCGGAAAAAAGTATTATTTATCATTTTCATATTAGGCAATTAAGGGCGATTGAAAAGCGCGTTCCGTTGGCGATTTAGCGGCGATTTAAGGGCGGGTAGGGCGGCAAAAAATGACGGCGTCAAATCGCCCAAATATTGCATATGAGATCGCCCCTATTTGTCCTCAATTTGTCGGCAAATTGACGGGCAAGTAGCGCATTCCAGTTGGCAAATAGCCCCCCGTTATCCAGCGAATTGCCCTTTTTAACTCGGAATGTCGCAAATTTGCTTAGAGCTCTATGCAAATCATTTCACACACACACACACTACTTGGGGGTTTGTTTTCCTCCAGCTGTCATATGTAAAACTGTCAACCAAATTAAACGCTAGAAACACTAATACAGCTACAGATTGTCAAGTACTCTATAACGAAGGGCTGAATGCAGGGGGGTGTCACTCCTACCATCCGATATGGAGATATACAGACTTTGACAGTAGTCAACATATGATGGGCCTAGCCGTCTAGGCCCATGTCGCTCGTGCAATAGCATTGGGTTGTTTTGATTTTAACAAAGGCAGATGTTGGCTAGGACAAAACGGCTGCCTAGCAGGAGGCTGGCTGAATGAGAACACAAGTTGTGCCAAAAATCATCCCTGCGTTATGCAACGTTTTGTGCCGGTTGAGTATACCAGATGCAAGTGGTGCCAAATTCACCACGTTCAGTTAAATTCAAAAATTCTTTTTAGATCACAGAATTGGTTTAAGCTATACTAATCATTCAAATTCTGTTTTAAAAATTGTCCTTGCATTTAAACAAAATTGGAGGCTCATTACTACCACAAATAGCAAATACAAGTACTAGTTACACCAAAAACTTGCTGGCAACCTTAGAGCGGCCTTTAGTAAGCAGTTAGTGCGGCGTGTATGTTTCGGTGAATGTCTCAATAAGCTCCCTGGTGAAATCGTCAGCTAATCACATTCGCAAATCGCATTTGTTGCAAGGGGCAATTAGCACAAGCGAGTGCGGTCATACGTCAAAGTGTTTAAATCGCCTGACAATGTTCGTCCTGTTTCTTTGACTTGGAGCTGTTCAGCCGCTGGGCTGCCAGTTCATCGGTCTAAAGGTGCCAGTAGTTAATCTCCATTTTTTCTTTTAGTTCCTTGAAGTACTGAGGATGTACCCGTTCTGCCAAACGGATTTTTGGCTTTGTCGTGAAGGTATGGAAACCTTCTCTGATCGCGTCACACGACCACCTAAGTCACACAACTCTGACAAGGTGGAAAGTGTCCCACCGTCCACATTTCAACAATCGACCAAAATCACACCATGTTTGAACGAACCGGTTTATTCGTTCAAACATGGTGTGATTTTGGTCGATTGTTGAAATGTGGACAGTGGGACACTTTCCACCTGGTCAGAGTTGTGTGACTTAGGGCCGATTTCTTCACCCTCGCTTAACTTTTAAACCAGGTTCACCAGTACGTTTAAACCTGACTTAAGCGCTAAGCAAGGGTGAAGAAATCGACCCTCAGTATATCCCGAGGGGGTAACCTTCTTCAGATGTGCTGAATTTCGCACAAATGTGTTACTAGTAGTAGTGTTACACGTTTCCCTTGTTTTCCTACTACTATATATACAGTCCTTCCAAAGGTTGTAGGATCCTGGAAAGTTACTTCCAGAACCATGTACTGCTATACGAGACCGATGTCGGTCAGAAAAGGGTTCCTATTACCGCCGGAGTCCCGCAGGGCTCGATCCTAGGCCCGGTATTATGGAACTTCATGTATGACAGGGTTCTGAGACTAAAGTTCCCTCCTAGGATCAAGATCGTCGGCTTTGCCGACGACGTAACCTTGAAGGTCTACGGGGAGTCAAACCCCGCGGTAGAACTGACCGCAGAACACGCGATCAACACTGTGGAGGAATGGATGAGCGCAAGAGGCCTGGAGCTCGCTGAGCATAAGATGGAGGTGGTTATCGTCAGCAACCGCAAGTCGGCACAACATGCAGTTATCCATGTGAGAAAAGTCACGATCATTTCACAGCGGAGTCTAAAATCTCTCGGAGTCATCATAGACGACAAGCTGACCTTCGGCCCCTTCGGCAGCCATGTCGACTATACGTACAAGAGAGCTTCCACAGCTGTTGCAGCATTATCGAGGATGATGTCCAACAGCTCAAAGGTGTGCGCCAGTAGACGTAGGCTACTGGCAGGCGTTGCCGTATCTATCCTGATGTACGGCGGCCCGTCCTGGTCAAGAGCACTGAGGGTAACCAGTTACCTGCAGAAACTGGAGAGCACCTACCGCGTGATGTGCCTCAGAGTGATATCTGCTTACCGCACGATATCACACGATGCATTCTGCGTGATAGCGAGCATGATGCCAGTCGGGCTGGTCTTCCGGGAAGATCAAAAGTGCTTTGAGCTGCGTGGCATTAGAGGAGCCCGCGAGCACACCAGGGTGGCTTCGGTCGCCAGATGGCAGCGTGAGTGGGATAACTCCTCGAAAGGTAGGTGGACCCACCGGCTGATACCTAACATATCGAGCTGGGTGGGTAGACCCCATAGGGAAGTTCACTTCTATTCGACACAATTCCTGTCAGGCCATGGCTGCTTCCGACAGTACCTCCACAGGTTCGGGCACGCGGAGGTCCCCGCCTGTTTTGACTGCCCAGGTGTTGACGAAACTGCTGAGGAGGGTCGTAGCGTAGTATGTCGGGACTTCGCTATTGATACCTCGTGGCGTGGAAAAGGAGTGAAGGGTGAGCATCCAAGTCAGCCTCACATGGTATGTTAGAAGTGAGCACAAAAGTAAGCCTCATAAGTCGGTTGTCCAACTAAGCGACAACCTTCGCAATTTATGACAACATTCGTTGCATCTTTGTGCATTCCTGGCTACCACACTCTATCTCGGAGGCGAGAAACCATTGATGTTTCTCTCGGGTGGCCTTCATGGAAGAGTTACAGCATTCTACCACGTAATTTACACGAGATGATCCTCTGATGACAAATCCTTCCATCAGCATACTAAGGTCTTTTTGAAATGGCATGTACTCTTCAGCACCTGATTTGATGTTTTCGTCGTTCCAGTTGTCTTTCATAAAAGCCTGTCCCACCAGAGTTGATTCATAATCTGAATCCGAAGCTTCCTTGATTTCGGAAACATCAATTACGACTGATTCGGTTATCGTATTAACGTACATTTTATATTCGGAGCTGTCAACATCGCGTTAATCTTTTAGTGTGGAAAGTATCGACAGAGGATCAGCGACGTTATCCTTGCCGGATTTGTATATAATTCTATATCTAGTCTATTCTATTCTTGTAGTCGGAAAACCCATCTGTCGATATGCCCTGGAAGACAAGAAGTTGGCTTGAAAATCGTCGCCAAAGGGCGATGGTTGGTCTCCAGGCCGAATTCTCAGCCGATAAGGTAGAATTGAAATTTGTCAATGCCCCAAACGATTGCCAGTGTTTCCTTTTCCGTCTGACAATAGCCAAGACTCGTCTTCAAATTGGACTAGGACAGCTCCTAGTCCTACCGGAGATGCATCAGCTATTACCCTAGCACGTCGATGATTTTCGAAGTACTGGTGCAGTACATATTACTTCTTTTAAAGCATTGAATACCATTTCGTGCTTAGCCAAACACTCGAACTTTTAGACACAGAACGCTACGAATTTCTTCTGCGCTCCTAGGAGGTTTGAATTGCTAGACTGTTATAATTTTGTTCTCAGTTGGCTTGATTCCTTTTTGAGATATGTTGTGACATAAGAAATCCATTTCTGTTGCGTTAAATTTACATTTTCTTAGGTTAAGAAGTACATACTGGTCTACCAGAGCTTTCATTACAGCTCGTAGTGCTTTGTTGTGTTCTTGCTCTGTTCTACCATATACAAAAATATCGTCTTGATCTTGGAATGCATAGGGGCAGTCGCTCAGTATTTGCTCGATGAGCCTTTGAAAGTGCTCTGATGCGCTGCAAACACCCAACACTAATCGCAGCGGAACATTCCCAGATGGGTAATAAACGTGGTTATGTTCCGGCTAGATTCGAGCAGCCCGACTTGATGATATGCATCCTTGATGCTTGACCGAGAAAAACATCTGGCTCTGCTCAATCTGGCAAGGAAAACCAATTTTAAATATAGCTGTTTTTAATAATATACACTAAGAGTGAAATATATTTTCGTCATTTTTTTTCATTTACCTTGCAAGGAGATTGTCAATGGTGGGAGTAACGTGATAGTTTCTTTATATTGCGGTGTTTATGCGTCGCATACCAACATACAGGCGTAGTTCCCCATCGTCTTGTTACAACAACTAGATATCCACGGACTTGGGCCATCAACCTGTGCTACTGCGGAACTCGTCGTACGTGTTGGGCTAGCATAACAAATTTGTCGACCACCGCGATATCTCTGCTTTCACTCTCCGATGAGCCAAACTGACCTTTAGTTGTTTGCACCTTTGCGAGAAGTAAGAACTTGTCAAGCAATTCTTCTTGTTGAAAAAGAATATTACTCTGTGATATACGAACGAAATAGTCTTTGCATGTAAACAATTTGCCATTCACAGAATGGCACTTGACTGTTGGAACTGTCATACGGAAAGTGCTATAAAAAGCTCTGAGACGTCATCTGATAGAACGTCGTGTGACAAAAGCTTCAAGTGGGTAACTTGAGATTTTGCATATGGACGCCGCACATGGATGTGTTGTTACTATAGGTAGAGGGTATGACAAGGTACGGCAGTCAATAAGGGAATGTGATAAACAGTGCATGAAATATCAACCGATATCGAACTACGTTAGCATTACATAACTTGACGAACAAGAACCAAATAAAGCTATCTCATCACTACCTACAGAATTACCTTTGAGTTTTCTTACGGTATTATCAACAGGTTATGGGCCCAGGGGTTACCTGTACCAAATCTATTATTTGCTTATATTCCAACACTTCTGCTTTCGGTTTTAGCGACCAAAATACCTTTCAAATGTGTCATTTCTTTTGAGGGCAAAATACTCATCGAGCTTGTTGATCATTGACCGAAAATCATCTTCGTCGTCTTCATCCTGCCTACCTGGTACTTTCGTTCACATGCTGTAATTATCGGCCGACAAATTTTCCACTTCTTCCCAATGCATTGGCGTCTGCCACGTACTGAAATTGCTTCTTATAATTCATTCACTTTTGTCGAAGTTGACATAGGGTGACATTATCGCATTCAAAGGATGGGAGTTTCAGGAGCTGGTCCTTCATATTCTGTGGAGTTTGAGAAGAAATCATCTTTGTACTATGAATATTTCGTTACCAAAAATTTGTTTGATTGCTTTTTTTTGTTCCTGGCCCGGGTAGACCTTGTGCCCCGCTTAGGTTTTCTTCACTCCATCACGTTTTGATGCGAGTGTTTTCGGTGTCTATGTCCTGACCCGAGTGGACATTGTCCATCGCTTAGGAATTACCGCACCTCGTCTTCGGAGGGTGAGTGTCGCTAACTATAGCCTTATTTCCTCGTCATTGGAGGCACCGGACCGCTTTTGTAATTTGTTCAACTTACGTTTTTACCTATTTATGCTGTATTTTGTTTTAGTTTTTCCTCGTCGCCAATTTGATATGTATAATAAAAGAACGTTTATTCTGAAAATATTTTTAAATCTATTTTTTCAAAGTGGGTTGCTGAGACTTATTCTGACAGCTGTTCAGCCGCCGGACTGCCAGTTTATCGGTCTGAAGGTTCCAATAGTTAATAATCACAGCAGTCTTTAGCCTTCCCATGGTTATTTCCAGTGAGCGCAATTCTGGGAGCTGCTCTTCTAACAACTGACGAGGTTCCTTCGTATGTGTGTGTGATGTTTGTATTTCTTTTGATCGGGCCAAAAAAGTAGAATGATTCGTTTTACAAATCATGCGACGGTGTTCATGATCTGGATACCTGGTGCCCTATTCTCACAGTCACGTCCCCTAGTGACTAGAAGGAAATTTTGTTCTAGTCACTAGGTGACGTGACTGTGAGAATAGGGCCCCTGGTTATATAAATTTTTCGGGGCAATGGAACGTAAGTCATTGCGTTTCAACTAGATTTGGCACGCCAAAGAGGCAATCATTGGATTGTTGCAGTGACCATTGATGCACAGAATAGAACATTTATTTTCATTTATGCTGAAAATTGAGACATTTCTGCTAAATAAGTATTATATTGATGCTTAAGAAACAGTACACGGATACTTTATTCTAAGAATGGTTCTAGATAGTATAGCTTCATTAGAAACTTATTCACACAATAATGCTGCCCTCTTTCTGATAGGGCCAAAATAGGCTCATTACCCTAGCAACCTTTCGACGAAATGCTGGATTGTCTTGAGATAGACAATACTAAAATTTAAACTACTACTAAATTCGAATAAAATCAGTCACAATTACAGAATTCGAATGAAATGAGCGAAAACATTGTTCTTTATTTTGTAAATATAGAATGATAAATGGGTTTAACTTCGTCAATACTAATACTAATTTCGCATTCTTAATTCCTGATTCAATTCGAGTTCTACGTCCTTTTCTAGAAGACCTAAATACGTAGCATGCGAGACTGGCAAAAGCTTATTAGCAGGCAAGTATTTGCATTTCTATTCACAATGTATTGTTTTCACTCTATTAACAGCTATGCTGCATTTACTTCAGGGAAAAATAAATAGTTTTCTTATACAAACGCTTGTCTGAATAATACTTCCTACGCGGCCTATACTAAGAAACTACATCCTACCATTCCTTCGACAAAACAGTTACCGCATTTCCTGAGTCCTACCTAGACGATCGTTGTGCTTTTTTTTACTGTGGACCTATTGTTCCTTAAACTCACAAACACGTTTCTCATTAAACTTTTGTACTACACGTTTCTCACCCAACCGCTCAACGAATTTCGTTATTGACCTCACTCATGAACCGCGCCAATTCCGCACTGGAAAACTCCTCCTCATCATACTCTTTCAAGCTGGAGTTACTTATCGTGTTCGTATCGACCGAATCGACGCTCTCCTTTTTCTTCAACCAGCGTCGCTTGCTGTCCCGTTCCCCCACTACCACACCAATCGCCGGATCATCTTTCGTGGGCGAGCTCGTGGGAGATTTGTTGAATTTAAGCACCCGCTTCGTTCCACGGCGTAGCTTTTCCGCAATCGTGGAAAGTTTACCTCCCGGGTCACCGCCATTCTCCAGCGAACATCCGCCGGTTGCATTCACTCGAACGTTATCCTTCGAGCCGAAACTTCCGGAATGGCGACAGTAAGAGGACGGCCTTCGTTCCGCCGACGACGACCTAGCGAGCCCATTTCCACTAAGGTTCGTCATGATCGTCGAATGACCGCTGATCGAGACGCACTGAACGTCGAATTTCTGATGGCAGCGACCCTTTTCGCACCTCAGCAGTGACATTTCCGATTCCTGCTGGCAGAACTGCATATCGGACGCGACGCGCATCGGATGCATCGTATTACCATAGCCGAGATTCGAGGTCATCTTAAAGGAACCACCGTTTCCGGGCATACCGTACCGCGACAGGGCACTGTACGTGTGGTTATGATGGTCCGCTCGCTTCAGCTCCTTTCCGCAGCAGCTTAGCTTTAGGGTGCGCTGGTAAGAGGAAGACACGGAAGGAAAGAGAGAGAGAAAAGGAAAGTTGAGACTTTGAAATTCGGCGTAAGATTTTATGTAAGCTGAATAAATTGTCCGAAATGAAGGCGGACAAATTGTAACAGTCGTAAGCACTGTTTGAAGAGGAAATAAACACAACATAAAATTTGCAACACAAATTTTGGTTGTCTTTCTGTGTGGCACGGATTTAGAACGTGGCCAGTTGGATACTGCGTGATGGGCGTCGGATGCAGACAAAAAAAAGTTGTCACCAAAAATCCGGCACCCAGACTAAATTCTACATTACCTTAGTATGAATAATAATATTGTCAGTCAACTCATTGAAACATGAACAGTGTCCAAGGAGACCTTGCCAAACGATTATTGAAAATCAAAATATTGAGTCGTATCGCGCGGTGGCTATACTAGTTGTCATGTGAGAGTTGGAATTAAAACGGTAAATCGAATGTAAATATTAAAATTGCAGTGCTGAATTAAATTGTAGGCAGCATCGTTAATTGAACAGTGTCAGATAAAATAAAAAATTAGAGATAGCTAACTTATATTATTGACAGCTCGAACATATGTTGACTATGGCCATTCAATGCTTTAGGCGGGTATTATTTTCCGACCTTGAAGCAACTTAAAGCATGGTCAAAATGAAATTAACAAGAATTTCGTCTCTCTGTCAGACTCAAATAATATACTAAGCTGATCATTGCTTCGAAGTGGAAATTTGAGAAAAGCCGATAGCTAACACAGCAAGTTGGTGTCAATTTGAAAGGGGACACAGGTCAACTTCCTCTTCAAATACCATTGGCGCTAGACGGGTGATCTTGTGGCACAGAAGATAAGACATTAATCTCACATGTCACGATGTTCCGTGCGCTATAATCGGTGGCGAACCCAGCTAAAACGGAATGTCACATTTACAGCAAAAAAGTCGCGTCATGGCTTTGCTTTGCTTCACGGTAAGTCAATTAATATGTAACACCTTACTCCGGGTGTCTCTCAAGTTTGCCTAACTTTAGTCCGAAAGCCTAAATCTTTCTACGATAAAAATAAAAACTTATCCAAACAAGAAAAGTTCTGTCTCGCGTTTGCTTGCTTGACCATCTGTTTCGATAGACTTTTATTCTTAGTGTACAAGGCAATTACAGGGCCTGATAACATGAAAAGAACCTAAATCTAGAAAGAACTTACCCGGGACGCATCGCGAAACTTGTGACTCATGATGTGATACAGCAGCGGGTTGATGCACGTCGACAGGAAGTACAGTATGCCGGAAATGTACGTCAGCACGGTATAGACCTTGAAGAAGAACACATTATTCGTGTTGGTGACCGCTCCGTACACTGCCATCAGCCGCTGGGCGTGGAACGGGGCCCAGCAGAAGAAGAACGTCGCCACCACTGCCACTGTGTCGAGAGAACGAACGTGTGAAATAAACTTCGCAGGTTATGATTGACAAACAAAACCCCCTCCTACTTACCCAGCATTCGTATCACACGTGTCTGGCCGGTGATACCGCGGTAACCCATCCCACCGGATGCTGCGTCACCGCTGGTGCCATTGCCCGCGCCTGTTCCGGATCCGCTACTGGTACCCTGCCGCTTGATTCCCTGCAGCAGTTTGCTCTTCCGCAGTTTAATCCCAATCAGGACGTACAGCACGGCGATGACCGTCATCGGGCCGACGAAGAACAGAAAGCTGGACACCTCGAAGGCGTGCTCAAAGTGGCGATTTTTTATCTGGGTGCGAAATTGGAAAGTAATACAGGGTAAGATATTAAAAGTTTTGCTTTGCCGCCGGCGGTGGAATGGGTGGAACCGTTTGGTCTGTAAAAGTTTGTTAACGACTGAATCGTTTGGCTGCCGGTGCTGAGTTTGTGTTGGTTGGAGTGAGTGATATTAACCCCTATAAATTATGCAATCCCACTAATTGATTGTTTATGGTGCAATGATTAACCTTCAAATCTGATCTGTGGATGGTCTATCCAGCTGATCATTGAGTGGGATTTAATTAGAAGTATTTCCGTAGCGGTAATGGATATGGCTTCGGAGTGGGCGGGTTTCGATTACGGATTTAATTTTGTTGAAATGATGCTTAAGTGCCATTACATAGAATTAAAAAAAAACGAAGTGTTATGTCTATATTAGCCATCCGGCTAATTCCGAACCATATTGAAATGATAATCATCCATGTTTATTTACACACACACTTCCGAAAAATCCATTATGGAATTCATTGGTACTTTGGTGAGACATGCTTTCAAACATTAGCATTCAAAGCGATTCGTATGTTACATTTCATGTTTAAGGTTGTTGGGGCTCTGGGTGGCCTCCCCATCTCGTGGGGTGTGGCGGAGGGCCCATGCTGCGCCTTGATTGGAGTTATCGCTGTTTGGTGATGGTGCTCAGCCATGGGAGACCTCTCCAGCACCGGCGAAGTGTGTGGCAGAGGGCCCATTGTTAGTGTGGTCGTGGTGGGTTCCTGATTAAATGTTGGCGAAGAGACCGGCGTCTTTAAAGAAGCTTCGGACGATTTCTTCCTTGATGGAGTCATTGGTCAGCGTGTCGCGTATTGAGGGCGGGATGTCATATCTTACCCGGAGGTCCTGGAGCTCGAGGCAGTTGGAGAGGATGTGTTTTACTGTTGTCCTAGTGCCGTATGTGGTGTAGATTGGAGGTGGTACATTCAAGGTTGTGTGGGCTTGTGTCCCTTCCAATCTGAGCGGTCGGTTTCCTTAATTTTTCGCAGTTATCCCTGGGACGCCTGCCAGTGGTCAATAAAGTTACTGTTAACGACTTCGGCGAAGTGCCCAATGATCCCCACGGCTGGCTAACCAAGGAAATGAACTCCTGGTTCTCCGACCCCGTGCTGCCAGGTAGTCTGCTTCGGTGAAAACAAGTTTGCCAGCTACGTCCATAGTTGTCATGTTCGCCTTAGTTGTCATGTTGGGCCAACGAAGTCAGTCTCAGCGCGTTCTCTAGCCAATTCGTCCGCCAAATGCTATTGCAGACTGGGTGTTAGCATTTCTTGTCTGGAGAATAGCTTTCTACAGCGATTTGGGGGCAGTATTGGCCATAATATGCCGTTTGATTACAGGAGCTGGGACGTATTAGTTTGTCCTCAATATGTACAAAGAGTTCGCTGTGTAATGGTACTATCCCCTTCTGTTTTGTACTGCAGGGTAAGGTGGGAAGGAATGGGTTAGTCTACCCGCGTTCTCACCACAAAAACACTATTTAAAATACCTGTAGTTTCTCCATGTGCCCTCCGTAATGGATTCAACTTCTCCGAAATACAACATGAACCTTTTGTCATTTTTCAGGGAAGGGGTGTCAGATCACACAATTTGACTTCGATGTTTCCATATACATATGGGGATCTTGATTTTAGCGTTGTCACAAACAAGAACGTTTTTTATTCTACGAAATGAAACTTTTTGCTTCGGTTAATTTGTCGGACTTTTTTTTGTTTATTCGCATGGCTCAATGCGTTAGCATAACTGAGTCATGGATTTTTTTATTTTCACAATATGTAAAAATAAAAGTTAATTTTCACTATGCCTGTCCAGCGGGTAACAAGCACTTTGCTGCTACGTGTTGAGCTCCTCTTCCTTGGTTGTGAAACAGCTGCGTTGTCTGCCGCAACTTGAGGGTCATTCAGTTTGTTTTCTTTCGCATTTTCGTTCACGTCCTTGTCACCATCGGTACTTCGTTCATTGTGCTTACGGGTCGCTGTTATAGTTCGATCTTCATTGGCAAGTTGCATTCATTGTAATTTGATATTGACGTCATTAAAGTAGAGGAGGAATATCACTGAACCGAGATGGTTACCTTGTGGGATGCCGGATGTAGTGATAGATCCATGTAAATAGCATCGGTTTGCAATCCGTCAGCGAATCCATTGAATACATATGTTATAAACAAGAGCAGGTTGGTTGTTGTCGATCGTTTAGGCATAAAACCGGGCTGGTCATCTGCAATGTAGTGTTTGCAGTGAAAGAATTAAGCTCGAAAAGTTTTGATACGGAACCTAAACACGAGATTCCCCGATAATTGGCAATGTTTTTTCCTTTTTTTGTAATTGGTAACATGTGCGTTGCTTTCCAGCAGGAAGAGAATGTTGAATAGTCAGTGATAACTCGAAGATTCGCCGAAGTGGTTCAAGAAGCCCGCTGATGCACTTTTTGACAAAAACAACACTCCATTAAACGACATACAAGATGGTAAACCGGATTCTTTTCGCCGCTTATTCACATACTTCCAGAACGACTTGGGCGTAGATTTCAGTTGACACACGACGTTTAGCTGGTGTCTGCTTTATTGTTTGTATTCGTGGTTGAGTTAAATAAGTGGTTTCGTAATGCAAGTGTCTTTTGTTTCGAGAATTTCCTTAATCCAGTTCATTTGGCAGCTTTTAATCGTCTGAGGACAGTTGCCACGTAGGGATCTGTCCTGGATACGTGTCTAATGCTCGCTGATTATATGTGACACCTTGGCAAGATTTGCATTGAATGGTCAGTCGGCCGCATTCTCACCACACGAACTTCGTTGCGGAGACCTGGAAAGAAGTTCCTTCAAGTATCATCCGTAACGGTTTCCACTTCACGGTATTTTGATTTGAGTTGTTTGATAGCAGCGGGATTAGTACGCGGCGCCAAGTTATGTACCTTATTTTTGCATGGTTAATGTTTTTGAACATAATCAGTACCTCATGACGTAGATCAAGCATGGGAAAAATCGCATCGTGAACCGATCGTTCGCGCTTCGCAAGCAAGCTTTCTTCAGTTGTGATGCATTCTGTTAGCTTCGAAAATGATACCTAGCAACCTGTCGTTACGGACACATGCGATTCAAAGCTATAACAACCAACGAAGAACCACATCAGTTGTGTATTAATTCTTTCCTTCCCCAACGCGGATGGCTTCGTTCGCGAAGCTCTTCTCGAGCGGTTCGCGGTTTGCATAGGATTTTCATTATACAGTTTTATTTCATTTTCATATTCGCACAATATAATTAATACTTGGAAAACCATATACCATTTTAAAACTAGCTGATAATCAATGATTTTAAAAATTTGCAACAATGCACTGCTAACAAATAGGCCGAAAGGAACTTCATTAGATCAAATTGCTAGTAATGTATCACAAAACTACCCATAACGCGATCTGTCAGCAAAAAATCCAGTGCAAAAATAGGTACTATGTTTTAATCATGCATGAAGAAACCTTTGTGAGCTTCGCGAAGCTACGTGACAAACATTCACGAGCGAAGAATTGACGCTGCTCTTAAATTTTTAAGCTTCACTTTTGATTCGCAGTTTGCCCATCTAGTGACCTGCTCTGAAGTTATTAGACTTCTCCCTTCGTGCGTTGATTATGGTTAAATAGTGAGGACAAAATTTTGACTACTTTGTGATCCACAGTTAGCAACAGTCGCGCGAGTGAACGAATTTTCCCATGCCTGACGTAGATGGTGGAATTGCACAGCACTAACTTCTGTTATGTTAAGCTTCATGTTCACCTTCAACAATAGCCTGCCCTGCTATAGTAGCGAAGCGATTTTAGCTTCTGAACTGTGCAAGGTGAGAAACCCAACAGAATTTTCTGGACCTTATTAGTAGCGAATGCCTGATATGCTGGAGCTGGATAAAGGTGACTTCATTTTCACCTTCAGCAAATGTACCACATCCCGAATGCTCAGTCGTATGCGATAAGACAGGAAGTCAAGGGCCATCGTGTTAGAACGAAGAATCACGTTTTGTTGATGAGACTCAGTCAAGCTAATAGATCACTGTGCAAGAAAAAAAGTAACGGTTTCCTTTGTTCCTCAAATAATGCATACTAAATACAACTGTTTGCGCTGGTTTCGGTACTATCAGAAAGCATGATGGTATCGTGACAGATGTCTTGGTGATCGAGAATAGACTGTAAATTCCCAAGAATCAGAGCTACCTGAAAAAAAACACATTAGCTGTTATAATTGGATTGTGATGAAAGTCTCTCGATTTCAAAAGTAACCTATTTAATTTATTAACCCCATCACAATAGATCTAAATACTGGTCGCAGTGGTTCGTCTCCAACAAAAAAAAATCCGTTGAACTTTTAGACAAATGTGCAGACTTTTCCAACCACTTCACTCAGAGTATCGTAGGGCATTTCTGTAAGCATTGCAGACCGACTTAAATGCCTCCGATCCGTCTATGCTTCTGCGATTCTAAAAATTTTGAGACTAGTAAGTTAGGCATTCCACCAAGGGAGTTCCTATAGAAGCAAGCATAGCTCGAGCCAGTTATTCAACTTATGCGTAATACCGTCATAGCAGAGAGCTCCAACGTCTCATCCCATATAGTGCAATTATTGGGCGATTTTCTACATTGAGTATATGCGGATTTGTGCTGCTTTCAGCAATTATGTGCTCGATTGATATCTTAGATGCCCCAAATCTAGTATGAATTAATATATTTGAAAAATCGCCCAGATTTCTTTCAGAATTTTGGCTCAAATGACATAAACCGTTCCGAAACCGATTGACCGCATAGACACGAGAGACCAGTTTACAACAAATCAAAAAGGGGAATTCCGCAGTAAAAGCAGTTTTTATTTACCATCAATTGGTTTCACGCGTTGGGCTCAAGTCAGCTCACTTTTTCAAGCCCACTCTGACAGTGGCCTAAGAGTTTTCCCAAACCTCAGCCATTCGGCACACGGAAATCGTAAACTCAATTAGTGTCACAAAACGTTTTCCCTTCACCCATAGAAATCCGGCACACAGCACTGCCGAAGACTGCCAGTACAATAATCAATGATGCTCTCCGAAATATAACATAAATCTTTCTTTATCACCGCTTTATGGTTTCCGCACATGTGACGGTGAAAACAAATGGAACGATAAACGGTGAAACTTTTCCCCCCAAACTTGCTAACGTTGCACCGGGCAGGAACTTCATCGGATAGGGCGAGTTTACAAGCGATCTGCCTGAACTAAGTGACTGGCAAGTGGGATGAGGTTAAAGTTTATTACAATGATTAAATGATTCTGACAGTGAACCTACTTTGGTTGCGTCAGTGTTATTGGTCGTCGCGCTAAGGATCGAGCATTTTAGCTAAAAATAGTTGGTCCTGCGTTTAATTGTCCTTTAAGGGGTGATATACAAAGTTGGGGCTTATTTTATACTCTGAAAGAACAAACTTTCAAAAAAAACTGTGCCTATTTTCATCCAGATCGGAGTACTAGACTACAAATTACGGCCTTTCGCAGCGCCCTGGTTCCATTCACGAATGAAATGAATACAAAACTTTGAATGCGGCTATCTCGGAATGGACTGATTTAAAAAGGACCGTTGCGGTGAACGTGATACCTCAAAAACTATTCAGCCGAATTTCATAATTCATCCAAAAAAAAAATTCGATTCTTCGCAATAACCGATTACCGTAAACATTTATACGTAGTAGAAGTAGACAATTGTTATGGAGCGTGTTTGTGTGCAATTGTTTGGCGATTATCTGCCCATCAGATGGCGCTTCGGAACAAATTGTTTTTTACTTCTATTTCGTTGAAAGTCGTAGCAACGCACGACGGTTATTAGCTAGTTTTCAATATTTTTTTCAAAAAAGTTGTTTTTATTTTCTTCGATAGTACTATCAACAATCTGTGTTTCGCCTTTTCAAACAAAATTTTCCTAAATCCCTTTAAAAATTACGAACTTAGTTCACTTTTTTCCCTCAACTTCGTATATATCCCCTTAATAGCAACTAACATTGGACCTCTTGTTCGATAGAAAAAATTGCAATTTTGTCACATCGTCAATCATTATGATTTATGATTATTATTCTTTATCTGTTAAATACCATAGTGGGGTTCTGGTCTGTGACTGTACCATACAAAGGCTACTAGAAAAAAATACTCCCCATTTATAAATCGGTTTTCATGTGTAAAAAGGTGGATAAGTAATGCTAAGGATATAACCGGAGCAACACAAAATGCATTTAAGACTGATAATTGAACGAATTTCGTCGAATGGCCCTGAATTTTGTAGTAGGTGGCTCTGAAGAGCCTTCGTCAAAGTTTTCTAGGTCGCGGTTTTTTGCACGTCAACGACCAAGTCGGCCCAAGTGCTATATTGCAATGGAATATTGCCAGCTTTTTAAAAATAGGCTACCGGATGGGTGGTATGCAGTACGGGCTTAGAAAAAAATATGAACTGATAGAAAAACGTGGAAAAAATAGTCGTAATCACGAAAAAAATTATTTAACTAGGCTGTGCCTATTTTCAATCAAATAGTGCAGACAATAAGACATTCCGTTCAGTACAGTGGAAGTTATTATCGCATAAAATCTCACGCTATTGACGCCGCCCATAGTCTTTACTATCTTCCGAATTGCTCATAATGATGAACGAAACATCCTTTTGATGATTGTGCCATGCGATTTCTGCCAGAACTGTGCTATTTTTCAGCAACGTATCAAACGTTCCAACCGAACGAACAGAAGTAAATTATGTTCCAAACGTTGCTGCGGAAGATATTAAGTTCCATTTTACCCGGTGAGGAGACCAAAGCTACTGCAGATAAAACCGGATGTGCGAAACGCTTGTACGGCAACTAAATCACAGCAAATCCCTCGGAATGTTGGGGGTCTAACTGTTGTAAATATACACTCTACGTAAAGGCTGCTATCTGTCGCAGAGAAAAGCCCAAGCAAATTACCAGTCCAAGGTTGTGTCTGAGTCGCAAGGTGATACGACAGTTTTATGATCCCAATCCTTCTTATTAAACATTATTTACCCAAACTCATTTTGTTAGCAATTCGAGTTATGTTCAAGCGGCAGCGTAAAACTGTGACTGCGGTCAATCTAATAATAGGAAAGCTGGTTTTCATCCGGGGCGAAACTTTTTTCGGAAACTGATTTTGAAAATAATTTTTATTGCTAATTACAATCAAAATTGACCATAAAGGTTATAACAGTCCCGTTTTTCTCGTTTCCTGTACAAAATTAAAGTTGCCAACCATTGACCGGTTTTGACGTTTAAATCGGGTAAAAAACAAACTGTTTACATGTGGAAACTGTTTACATGTGGTAAACAAACCACGTCTGGACTTAAAGGAATAGTGTAAAAATTTGAGATCTCAGTGTGCGGTGACGTATTTCAATAGTGACTACGAAATCCTTCCACCTGAGATTCAATTGAACATTGCTCCAGACTGCCGTATCCAAGCATGCGATGCTTGCTTTCATCAGCATATAATAGGATCAGGTGACCCCCACCAAGAGCACCATTCATTGTGGACGTTGGTGAGCGATGGTCCGCCGGCTTGTCACTCGATATGCCCCTTTTGTGTTCTGCTTCGGAAAGCGATAAATTTAGTTACGGAGTCAGTATATAGGGTGATGAGCCTATTTTCACCATACTAAGCAAGGTGCCTCACTAATTCGGTAATTACAATCAATAGAATGCGTGAAAATTGACATCAACCGCTTTGCTTCGTTGTTAAGAACCAATATAATAACACAAATGCGTTGAAAACAGTAAAATTCTCGTGTTTGAGCACAATGAAAACTCGAATCGAGTGCCCCTATTGTTGCGCTACCATTTGACTCAATGCGTTGAACAAAGATGGCAGACACTGCTCTAACCAACGGCTTCAAATGGGTAGGGTGATAATAGAAACATGGCGCAAATAGGGTCATCACCCTATGATGTTTACTTCGGTGAGATGTTTTTGCTTTTTGGAAGGAAGGTGGCGTTTAAACGGGATGGAGCGATGTTCGCGTTGTCCTTCGAATGACTGTTCATGATAGGGAACGCATAGTTGAGCTTCCGATACAAAAACATAATCAGTGGCGTAACTAGAAATTTGATTCAACCTTAAACAGTTTAATCGCATTTTCGGTTTTTGACATTCCACTACATCAAAGTAGTCGGTGTTACACTTATTCATACTTGATTAATAAATTTCTAAGCCTTTCCCTAGCTATCGAAGTTATTAGAACTTTTACATGAAAAATATAAATTTTAAAAATATATTCAGAGAAACGGATAACCAAGCGAAGAACGAAAAGTAGTAAAAGGAGACTTTCGACTGCGCCAGTAGTCTTCAAAGCAACCGACGGTGTAACGTAACGTACGATCCTCAAAGGGTTGAGAGAGGATCCCAAGCTGATGGACTTGGGGGAACACGTTGTAGGGTGAGATGCTGTTCGAGCTGACGAAGGATTCATTAATCAAGAGCACGATCTATCGGGAACTCGTGGCAGAAGCGGTGGGAGGAGAAGCGAACGTGCGCGATTTAGTTCAGAAAGCAGTGGTCGCGTGCAGGAGTCTCGAAGAGATCACAACCGAAGACGCCAATTGAGCAATGTAAAAACCTGGAGAAAGAGCAGATGTGAATCAGATTGAGGAAGAAGAGGACAGCAGCGATAAGTTTACCGCCAGCCGCAGCCAACCAGCCTTTATCGACCGGCAATTCAAAGTCAGATGGTCGGTGCTCGATACGGTTGATCCCTAGAAACGAAGATATGTTTCAGGTACCTGGATTTCGGTCATCAGGCAAGAAACTGTAGAGGCCCGGACAATTCTGAACTGGGCAGAAAGTGTCGGGTGAAGGGACACATTGCTAGACTGAACAAAGCAACCGAAGTACATGCTCTGCACAAAAAGGGCGGAAAGGACCACATGACGGGAGGCTTCATATGTACAGAGTACAAAAAGGCGAAAGCAGGCCAATGATCATGGACATAACCCAGCTTACTCTCAATCATTGCGACATTGCATAGTAACTGTTGTGGCAGTCAATAACAGAAACGAAGTGCGACGTTGCAATTATTGCAGAGCCGTATTGTGTTCCTCCCGATTACGGTGACTGGTTGGTTGATAGGGCCGGGATGGTGGTATTCCAAGTAATGGGCGGTTTTCATGTCTAAGAGGTGGTGACTAGCACACACAAAGGCTTCGATAATCGCAAGGATCAACACCGTATTCGTATGTAGCTGTAATGCTCCCCCACAGCGGTACTATCAGATACTGGACGCACTAACCAATTCGTAAGTCGAACGAACGCCAATTGTCATAGGATATTGAACGCTAGGGCCATGGAGCGGGGTAGCAGGCTGACCAACGCAAGAGATTACAGCTTGTTAGAAGCCCTGGCGGCGCTGGAAGTAAGGCTGTGCAATGAAGGTTCCGCTAGCATATTTCGTAGATGGTCAGGAATCCATCATCAGCGTAACATTCTGTCTGTTTGGACATTTTCGTGGGAGCACTTCGTGTTGACAACTGCGCTCCAATTCCAAATGCTGATGAGCTATCAGAAACATAGCGAGGTCGTGTGACATAGCAATGCCGAGGGAATACCGGCGTCCGGCGTATTGGTGGAACGAAAGGCTCAGCAACCTCAGTGCTGCCTGGTCAAAATCCAGAAGACGCGTTCGGAGAGCAAGATCTGAGACAGTTCGAGAAGAGTGCAAGGTGACATTCCGGGCCACTTTTAAACGTGAGATAGTGTTTAGTAAGTCCACTGGCTACAAGAAGCTGTGCAGAAAAGTAGACGCTAACCCCAGGAGGAACTTCCTTACCGTGTCGTGATGGCCAAGAACAAGGCTCCAACGATGCCAGCTGGTATGTACGCTGACAACCGGAAAATTATCGTGGAGAGTCTTTTCCCGAAGAACGACCCAGACGCATGACCGCCTAAACCAACGTCGATGCAGACGGTGGAAATCCTGGTGACAATCGAATCTCCAACGACGAGCTCCTTATAGTGTTTTCCGGGCATGTTAAAGTTCAACAGTAATGCCTGGACGAAGACTACTTCCCGGATAGATGCAAGATCCAGAAGCTGACGTTAATGCCAAAACCAGGGAAGCCACCAAGAGATCCAGCATCGTATCGGCCTTTATGCCTGCTGGATATAAACTTCTGGAAAGGAATAACAAACTACTTCGACGTGAAGAACGCGCTCGCCAGTCGAGTGGCTATCGCCGTAGCGCTGCACAGAATGCGGACTATTTATGCAAGGTTCTGAAAAGTTAGTTTTAGAACCGAGTGCTGGTCGACAAAACGAACATTGGGCAAAGATCGATTAGGGTCACGGCGGGAGAACCGTCTGCATCACTGATCAGAGCGAACTCGTTGGCTAAGTGGCAGCAAGAGTGGGACAACGCGAAGAAAGGAAAATGGACCCACCGATTCATCCTAATTGCGTCGGTGTGGGTACATAGGAAGCATGGTGAGGTGAACTTCCATTTGACGCAGTTTTTATCCGGGCACGGATACTTCCGGAAGAGCCTGCATCGGTTTGGGCATGCTTCGTCATCCCTTTGCCAGGAGTGCGTGGACGTGCAAGAGACACCGGAACACGTGGTCTTCGAATGCCATAGGTTCAAAGAAGTTCGAAGGTATTCTTGATGTGACAGTTGACAATATCGTCGAAGAGATGTGCCAAACGAGCATATCTGGGATGCTGTCAACAGATTGGTAACGAGTATACTGCTCGAGCTGCAGAAAAAGTGGTGAAGAGACCAACAAAAAGGTTCACATCTGCGAGAAATATTTCATTTTTTGGTTGAATATTTCAAGGTATCAAGGCATATTTTGTCGCGGACAAGCCTTAAGCCGTTATTTTTTACACAACTTCAACGCTCAAGATGGACGTCTGTTCTTTGTTGTTTTTGCTATACCTAATCGTTCCGAGGTTTTAGACCGCATATAACACATTGTTTCTTCCACAAGCAGGCAACCAGTCCTACAAAGTTTCAGGAGCATTTTTTGGAGAATAGTCAGGCTAAAAACTAGAGGTAAACTTAAACGAAATAAGAAAACTATAATTATAATGATTCATGTTCTTGTTATGTATCATTAATTTCTCAACTGATTCTATTTACTAATTCGTCGTGTTTTTCTCCTTCTTCTTTGTATATTTAATGTTACTTTTCCATTTTTCGGCTGTTACTTCACGAATTGATTGCCACTTATATTATTCGTTTTTATCCTGGTTTCTCTCTCCACAACATTCGTTTTACAGCTAGAGCAATGCTTTTCTGTGCTATGAAAATCCTATTTGTCCATATATTTTGCAGTATCCTGAAACGATAATGAAATTAATTGAATTGTTCACAGATGAATTTTTTTGATAATCAATCGAAGTTGTCTGCCGATTTTTAACCGAAATGCTAGTGATGTAATAATTAAGATTACGTCAGACAACTATCATTGACCCCCTTCGACATCAGTTTGGCCTTACCAAGTCGTAACGCGAGTAGCGTCGTGAAAACTATGGAATAGGGATTGAGAACAGTTTGAAGCAATATTTAATGACTCATGTTCTCCATTCACCCACTACGAAACACAAAAATCCATCGTTGCACTTTAAAACACATAAGAAGTCACTATTCCCACCGTTCGTAGCACATGCCAGCGGTACGACCCCCTGTCGATTTCCGCTAACGATAATTGAATTTATTCGATTAGCCATTTAGTGGCTCAATTTAGTTGAACATCCGATGATAACCGTTCACAACAGCTGCAGCAGAACCGAAGCAAAAAAAAACCATACCTCTCTCCGTCCCAAATGCATGGTGACAAACTCAATAAACACTGCATGTAATGATTGATGGTGGCAGACCCCCAGTCGTTCGCATCCTTCTGTCCAGCTCTGCGAACCAAACCCATCTACCGTACTCACCGTGCAGAGCCGCGAGTTGCCATTTTCCACCACCCCAAACTGCAGCGCTTGGGGGGTGGCTAGTCCGAATGCCACCAACCAGATTGCGATCACGAACTTGATTGCCCTTGACAGTTTCGACATCGTGTGGGACCTGAAATAGGGCGACAAAAAAAAAGAAGAGGTGATAATAGATTGGAATTTCATAAAGGGTAACAAGAAACGAGATTTAATAGCTAAATGGTGCAGTGGGATTTACATCGAGGACTGAACAATCTAGCTGAAGCCCGGGAAATTGAATGGATGAAATATTCAAAACCCGCTTTGTTTTGGTTGGTAGCCCGCTACTGGTGGCATCGTCATTTATAATCTTCTAACCACCCGACGACACCGCACACAATCGACAGGTTAGTGAGGTGACTAATCGACTTACCGGAACGGGTGGCAAATGGCGATGTACCGTTCGACGGTGAACGAGGTGATGGTCAGCACTGTCGCGTTGGTGGCCGTTTCCGATAGAAGACCGGTGATTATACATGCCACCTGGTTGAAGGGGTACGCGAACGGATACCAGGTACCGTACACCTCCAGTGGCATTCCTGAAAGAAGGTGGAATAGTGGGAATTGTTATTCGTGTTATTGATGCTGGTGCATAGAAAGATTGACTCTGTGGTATTCATTGGGATAGGGAAAAATGCATTCGGTGAATATTACAAACATTTGCATCATCAATAGGATGCTAGGATGCTGAACAGAGGCACTCGATTCGATGAAGGCATGCCATGAGACTACAAATGAGTTGTCAAACCTAAAGATGCTGAATTTCTATAAATAATCTCAATTTTCTGTCAGTGTCATTCAAATAGAGTGACGTTTTGGTATTCTTTTTCCTTGGCTCAACCGAGTTCCAGTCTTTCAGTTCACAGAAATATGGAAATCATCCTTTTTTGTTTTGATTATAGAGGTTTTAACCTTAAGGTCATTCGTTTTTCCGGATTAGAAAAAATTCTGTTTTAGCGAAATATCGAATCCTGTGGGGTTGTGAACTGAACTCAGGTGAGCTGCTAACAAGATAATGGACTCAATGCTCAAATAACATTATTTACGTACGAGTACAAAACCGCCATCTGTCAGAACTGTTTAGACTATGGAAAGCCCTTTGGGAGGGTAACTAAAAGTTTCAGCTGTAATTTTGGCTACTCAACATTGATTTTGTTTTTCTTCTAATTTTTAATCACAATAATAAACAAGTTTTGTTTGCAAACTAGCCAAGTAGTTCACCAAATAAAACAAACCTGTTAAATGACGGCTAATTACATGTTGAACAATAGGCTAGAAAGTGTCACTCTGCTTCAATTCATCTAGCGTCAAAAACTAGTCGGATTTCTCTCGAGCTACCCTGACGCTTGAATTTAACCCATCCAGCTTTAGGTAAATCAGCTTAACAGGTCTTGCCTAAGCTATACTCAGGCATGATCTGCCACAGCTCGTTTCGTTTTACTGAATCATACGAAATCTTGAAATCCACATACAGATGCTAAGACCGCAAGTTCTATTCCCGAAATTTATCCAGGGCTTATCATAGTGTGTAAACAACAATGTCCACGCTTGATCGTTCTTCTCGAGCCCAGGTTTGATACTCACCGACGAAAGGTTTAGACAACAAACGTAGTTTTCTTAACAGAACATGGGAATGTTAATCTCTATTCTATTTGTGCGTTCGTTACTTGCTTGTCCCTTTAATATTAACTGAAAGTGCTTCCACCTGGCAGCCACTCATGTATCAGATTCCCATCCTGGTAATTGACCATGACCGTGCGGAATCGCTTTTTCTTATGTTGTTGAACGTTTTATAAAACCTTCGCGCATCGCTTTCCTTTGATTTCGTGAAAACTAAACTTTTAGCCACAGTTCTTGCGCCGATGAGGTTTTCTTTTCTTGTTCACCATATCATTTTTTATTCAGACACGAAGCCGCTGCAAACAGTCGACTCCTAGCCTGA
>NC_080670.1:15364496-15464496 GCF_030247195.1 Topomyia yanbarensis | reverse complement strand
GATCGGTCGGGCAAGTTTTCATTTTGTCGTAATTGGAATGTAAAATGTAATATTGAATTTTGCGTTTTCGATTTACCTCATTAGTACCTAGCCCAAAATTGGGACCAGTTAGGTAGATAATTGTCGAAGTTATGTAGGGTGACTATACGTCCTGGTTTCCCAGGACATGTCCTGGTTTTGCGTTGACTGTCCTGATGTCCTGGGATGTCGAGGAAAATGCTTGATTTGTCCTGGTTTTTCTCCTGGAAGCCCAATAAATTTCTATTTATTAAGTCTTCGCTTTTCAGTTACGACCGACCGCAATCATAACTGCAACGTATACTCATCCTCCATTGGAATGCGACAAACAAAACTTAATACAGTCGAATCTCCCCATTGTAGCTTCCGATGGTTTTTTTAATCTCTCAAGAGTGCCTCGTCAATATCGATGAAACAATGGTTATCAGCGCTTCTTCTCGGCTCAAATCGCCTTTCAATCGGGGACCCGAAGAATTCCCTTTGGTACCTCTGAAAAGACACATCGGCGTTTTGGTGCTTCTGCTTCTACTTGTGTTGACTTATGTTCGTCTTACTGGAAATCCATTCCATAAAAAGAAAAATATCAACTATCGTGGAAAAATTTCATTGAGTGCTCTCTCGAGCTGGGGATCATGGGATTACTACAGGGTCGATACCAGCACCTATTCAGTCGCTCTGCTTGTTAACAGTGCAGTGAATCAAACGAGCGTTTCTACCTAAAGTCCGCTGTTTATATGTACCGTGCCAGTATTATAAACAAGCAAAGCAATGGAATAATAAAATTTGTCCCAAGCCAGTGTGAACAATAAAGCACCGTTACTTTCATCGGTGCGATATCGATCATTCATTTTAAGATGCTTGAAACTCAACAGAAAAATTCAACAGCAAATTTGCAAATGCAGTTCAGATTAACGGAAGTCGTCGTTATACAAGCCCACCACACTCTCGTTACTGATAACGATTAAAACTTTGGCCATAACGGAAAGCTACGCTATGGAAGACAACATACAATACGTCGTTGAGCATGATAATGTTAGGACCAAGATACCCGTATATATTGACAATGATAAGATTGATGTGCGTCTGCGCGATCTACACCTGGGTACTATTAATAAATTTATTACAACCATCAAGTCGGAATACGTAAGATTTAAGTTTGAAACCAGAAGAAATTTTTTCTAGATATTTCCAACGGTGTTTCTTTCGTGAAAATGCGAGTGACGGAACCTATTCTGTCATATCTAAACTTTCAATTCAAAGCAAAACGCGTGACCGAATCTCAAATCACGCTGTTCACGTATGGAGGACAGACCCCTGCGTGCCCTACGTTGTTACACAAGAAGACACACTACGAGAAACCATGTACACAAACCTCTAACGAAGCAATATCAACTGCAAGCATACCCATCACACAGGCCTTCATCAACATTAACTAAATCACAAATTACTGGAGTTGCAGCTCAGGCACCAACGAATACTGCAACAACAGAACCTACGCACAGCGTGTCCGATCATTGTGATGCTCCTACTACTTCCCAATCAACTGCTAGCACCACCGATAATAAAGTAAATAACAAAGAACACGGATACGCAATCGTGACCCGTAGGCCCCACAAACAACTCAAACCAGGTAATCGTGAAAGCCCATAGAACACTAACAGCGAGGATAGCATGAATGAAAACGATAAACCGAGAGAAAGCGGACGAAGTGATCCACAAGCAACAAGAGGTAATGAAATAAATCGATCTTCAATAAGAAATAAGATCTTTACGCAAAGTAACAAAGCGCGTGCCTAGGGGCAGATCACTTGTGATGCATTTTTAAAAATCAGCGAAATTAAATGCATTTATTTCCATCAAAATAGAAATTCATAATGTATTTTGCGTTGCGTGCAATGTTGTTTGCGTTGCGTGTAAGACGTCAAAACCCTACAGAAAAACTATCCCTACATTTAACAAAACGTCGAATAAAGTGAATCAGCGTAGGACGTTTATTAAACAATCTTTTCTGCGGGGCAGTGCAAAGCTGATGCAAAAATGGAAATTAAATGCATTTTTTCAATTTGATGCAAATTTGTTATACATTCTTAGAGTGATCTGCCCCTAGGCGCGTGCGCAAGATCCGATGGATACACAATAAAAATCGATTTTTTTTATTTCGATTATAGAGGTTTTAACCTTAAGGTCATTCGCCTCTTCGGGTTAGAAAAATCTCTTATGAAAATTTCTAACCCTATGTGCGGGATCGGGGCTCGAACCCAGGTGCGCCGCGTTCAAGGCAATCGATTTACCAACTACACTACGCCTACCCCCAATTCGAATTATTTATTTTTATTTACACATTGATAATATTAAAAGATCCACGGCTCAGGTAATGTATTGAGGCGTGGCAATGTCGATTGAGAGGTAGCGGGGGGAAGCAGTACTCTTTTGAGTGTCCTGGTTTTTTACTCGTCTGATATGGTCACCCTAAGTTATAGCAATTTCCAAATTCTTCTTTTTAGAAACGGGGACGACTTTTCCAAAAAAGAACACTATTTTCACCTGAAAAAATTATTAAAAAAATCATAACAATAATATGAAAATTTTGAAGAAAAATAGAATCGTTCAAGGATACGGCAGATTACGAACAAGCTAAAAAAAAGTTTTGAGATCGGTTGAAAACTTTTTCGACAATCGTAGTCACTGCAAAGACATTTTTGGGAAAATACGATTTCGAGATAATCGCGTTTAAAGTTTCAAGTATAAACCACGCCTCCGTAAGGGAGTAAGATGAAACACACTATAACTTTGCGTCTATTGCTCCGATCTCTATAAAAATTTGAGATAACATTCTAGAGAACCTGAACTTTACGATAGAAGAATAAAAACAATTTCGATTTTTGGCCGACCTCAACATATATAAACCCCTTAAAAATATTATTCCCATTTGCATCGGAGCAATTGCTCGACGAATACTATAATCATCACGTTTTTGTGTCTTTTGTTTGTAATTATGAACCATTGTGCAAAAAAAATAATAAATAATAACAATAAAAGTATATTTCAAAAAAGCGGTCGGAATTACCCGTTATTTTTCATTACGATGCAATTAAAAAAAAATGAAAAAAGTTGGACTAAATTCATCTAAGCGCTCTGTAGGACTTTAATCAAAGAATTTAAATCCATTTACATTTTTTATGCAATCACTTTAACAATCAGAAATATCCTGTAGTCAATGATGCACAAAAATCAAATCAAAAGTCGTAAAAATACACTTTTTGTCGTTTGAGCATCTGAATGTAGACTAATAAAATGCTGTCATGCCACCTTTATGATTATTTTCGATGCTCTACATGACAGCATTGATATTAGTTCGCGTAGTGCTTCCGATTTTCGATAACAGATGGAGGTCGGGTTTACCCAACAGTTGAATTTGTCCCACCTTACCCTAAGTATGCAAAAATACTGATATTCAGCGAAAACTAGTGTTGGTATTGTATCATACACGCAAAGACTAGGCAATGAACAAATCTCCATGTGGTTGGAATATCTCAATACTTAATTAATTTTTCACAGACTCGATAAAATGTGTGTTGATGATATGATCTGTGGAATTACAAATTCAACCAACGAACAAAGTTGGAACTACTTACCTCATTTTCAGTGGAATGAATAAAGTCATTATTTTCATCTATTGCATTTTATTAATATAATAGTACATCTCTTTAACTGTTACAACTATCGGAATTAAACAACAAACAAATAACATTCACACAACAAATAATCCAATAAATTACTTACATCTACAACAAACATCAAATTCTTACAACGAAATTCATTTGGATCGATCTGCCAGCGTCACACTGTGACACTGTAGCCCTTATAACACCACCACCAGCGCACCTCCCTTCAGTGCCATCAGTTGTTCCAACCGACTCTACCGTCCGAGGATTGGTAAGGATACGGCCACTCGCTACTGTACGGTTCGTACCGCCGCTCCGGTAGATCCTTCACGTACAATTCTCTATCCTTTTTGCTGGTGAAATTTTTGAACGCTCCCAGAAGCAGCAGGAATATTGCCAGCTTTCCTGCCATGAACGATTTCACCAGGAACAACTTCACCGTCGTCAGCATGAACGGTATGATCGCCGACTGGATTAGGAAAGGTAGAACGAACAGGGGCATAGCGTATTTCCAGACCTTTTTCATACCGCCACCGCCAAAACCACTTCCGCGACCTAAAGTGAACGACTCGGTTACAATATAGTCTCTCCGCCAGTGCACCAAGCAGACTTACCCGTGAAGATCTCCTTCAGCACTTTTCCGTTCAGCTTAACGTTGACGATATTGTTCGGCTCGTCGATGGTCATATTTAGCACCGGACCCAAATCGTACTGCTCGGTATTTTCCGGACTTGAACTTTCTGGTTTTGGTTGTTCTTCTTTCTGCGACTGTTGCTGTCCCTCGGAAATACCTTTCACTTCCTCCAGAATGGTCTCGATCATATCGACACCTTCAGAATAACTTTCCTGTTCCGGAGTTGTCGCTCCATCGGGACCCAAATCTAACTCGTCCTCATCAGCTTCGTCAGCTGAGAAATCATCAATTTGAATCTCCGGTTCATGATCTTCAACGAAGGGAGCTGCCTTGGCACTTTCCCGAATGAAGCTGAACAGCGATGAAGTTCTATTGGCTACATACGTACTTCGTAGTCTGGGTTTTGCTTGACCAGTTGTCACAGTACTGTTCGATGCAGCTGTTGCTGCATTCTGTTCAACCCTCTCCGTCTCCGACTCCAACGTGTTGTGCTCAAAATCTTCCTCCTCCGGCATAGCTTCCGGGTCAAATCTTGCCATCTTAACCGATACATCATCCGCTTCCGGCGCCAATGCACCACTTCCTTCTACGCTATTTTCGGAACTATTTTTCACTTGCCAAGATTTTTTCATCTCACACCGTACACAAACCAACCCACTTAACAACAGCAGAACCCCAACCACCCACAGAACGTGACCCGTAGCCATCCGTATCATGTTTGTTTTCCCGGACGACGACGACGACGACGACAGCGATGTCGGCGTAAGAAAATCTGCTCGAAATCTAGCGCGAACCGTTCGACCGTTGACGACGGACTGCGAGACTGCCCAGACGCACCGTTGCAACAGAGCTGCATTCACCACCTTAGCGAGACGAGCAATGAAAAGAACCGTTGCACGGCGACCGATTATATTTTCATAAAACCTGCACTTGCACAGCCACGATTTGCCCTGCCTTGCTGGCTTAGTTGTTGTAGTTTTAGATGCAAGTGCAGTCGGGCGCTTTTGCTCGGATCCCGAGTGCATTCATACCAAACTGGCATCTTCGTGGGAAAAGGGTTTCGCATCGGTGGCGCTAGTTGCGGATTCAATTATTTGCTCGTGCTTAGCTGGAGGTTGCTTGTTGGAAAGTCTTGGAATCCATATTCCATGCGCTATTATAGGCGTTATTGATTGATGGTATCTTGTATCGAATAAACAATGGAACAGAAAGCATGACTTAAGCTACTAATATCTTGGTGGGGAGTTCGACCAGTTAGATTCTAAGTGTTCTAATATAGAGAATAGACATAGGGATCATCCATAAATGACGTTGCATTTTTGAGTGATTTTTAACACCCCCCTCGCCCATCGTAGCATATCGTCACAAACCTCGAAATACCCCCTGGTAAATACGTAGTTTGACGGTAAAACATCCCCCCGCTTGTCCCCGCGAAAAATTAAAAAAAAATAATAAAAAACGATGGTAGTTAGATGAAACGGGTAAGGTTGTCGTGACATCGGGTCAACCCCTATTCTCCTTTTAAAAAAGCTACGCAGCATGACATGACCCGCTACCCCCTGTCGTCACACATCATCACAAAATACAAAACTCTACCTTCCCCCATATAATGCTGTCATTTATGGATGGTCCCATATAAGCTAGAATAAAAAAAATCCTAGTAACACCTAAAATTTAATGGCACTCTTGGAGCCATTCTTAAAATTTAGAATGGACTTGTAGTGTGCTATAAAACCAGTATTGTTACTTAGGATGACTCATAAACATGTGTAAATATAGTAAATATACGAATATAAATAAGTTACAAATCACCATCCCCCTTAAAAGAGGAAAAAAACGTCATTTAACAGTTCATCAACGTAGTCAACGCTATTTGGTTTGGATCCGGTATTCGAAACGACATCAAAATACCTTTGGCTTCACAGGAAAGGTCGTATTTCAAGGTCAGCGCGTTCTTTGAGATGATCTGTCTGAGTCATCAGTGCTTACAATTTCATCTTGGACATCGCAAAATAAATAAATACATAAAAAAGGATATATAAAAATGAAGAAAATTGTTCTTGTAAAAGTCTTGTTTATTTTTAGCTACTTTGTTTTTCTTTTCTTAGATATGAGCGTTTTTTTTATGAGTGCCCATGTTTATGAGTGACTCTCTTTGTTTACTTTCTCTTGCGATTTTTACGGCGTTACTATAACACTATTCACTTATTTTACAGTACAGATCGAAAGACGGTGATTTTGACTAGCATATTATGCAGAATTGAGGGATTAACATTAAAGCGACCGAATTGTTAACAGTAGAGTAAACAATGAGAGTCACTCATTGTAGATATGTCTTTTTGATGAAACGCTCAAGATGTTTGCGTTTGACATTTCGAGAGACCGTGAGCGCTTCCAGTGTGACACTTCTTAGCTTCTTACTGGTCTATAACAAATCAAAATGATTATGAATTCTTTAACACCATAGGAAATTAAAGAGACCAAAACTTGCAATTTTTTTTTAAAACATTTGAGAAGCAACGAATAAAAAAAATCTAGAGAAATATCTTGCACCGTATGGAAAAATAATACTGACAAAGGGAAATCGCCTAGTTACATCTAAATAAAGTGCAGCAACTACCCGTTCATCCCGAGTTTTTCTTCCTCGATGAATTACCAGAATGAAAATAAAACCACAACAACCGACATAGTAGGCATCAGCGGCAGGTTCACACGTCTGAAATTGTTATAATTTTTATGCTAATTTCCCTGCTCTTATCCACCGCCGCAATACATTGGATTCAGTTACACAGCATCACCGGTGACGTGATTAGGTAGGTACCTGTAATCAGTTCCATTTACCACTTATCAAGCGAACACAAAGAAAAGTGAAATGCACCGTTCGAGGAATGGAGCGCGCAAATTTTTTCGGCGTAGCGTCGTTGACCTTGGCTGGCTGCATGCGACCATGAACTCACGCGGTGTCCATCAAATTCAGTGGGAACGGAACTTAATTGGACGTTCACGTTAACTTCCATCCAATTATTATTGCCAGCCAGCCATCCAGGACAGGTCCATTTTCTCCAACTCGTGTCTTCTATCAAATGACTCGCTTGTTCCAGATCTACATCAGGTTCCCTTTCTGTTTGATGCCCGTATGTGGACCCGTTTAGCAACTAGCTGCGCGACATTCCTTGGACAATTTTCCCTGCTGTCACTGTGTTGTATGTACAGATGCAGAAGAAAAGTGTTTGAATCCAGCTTAGGAAACGATTAATCGGTTTTGATCAACAGTACACGTCATCAGCGGATTCGTAGAAAGTGATCATCGCATGCTCACGTCGACGACAAAGTAACGATCGACCTACTGATTTAGATCCTACCGGAATGGAAGCAAACTCTCCCTTTTTTGGGAGAACGCACAATGTCTGTTCCGAAATAAATTGTCGTGACCAGTTGCAAATGCACGCCCTGTCAGATATCGTCGTGTTTGGTCTCGATTGCGGGAACCGAAGTCTGGGTGGAATTTGCCACAATGAATGCGCGGTATGCATCCTCAATTAGATGGGTACTTAGCTACAGTAAGGCTCTAAAAATTTAATTGAAAGCAAAGTTTATTTCTTCGTTTCGGTGAACCCTGATTTAGGGAAAGTCATCCTACTCACTCTCGGACAAAAAACAATGAATTTTTGTTTTCGGAGTGTGACAGCTCATTCAGTCGTGATCGATGGCGTGTGGGGTGAGAAAATGAATAAAATTACAATAAATTAAAAAATAAATTAACTTATGACTAGCAGGGTTGCTGATTGGTGCGGTTTTACCAGTCCTTGTGGTAGACAATCGGAATCGGACCGGGTGCTGGGGCGGTGTAGGCGATCGGTGGAGGTTGGATGGTCGCTGGGACGGTTCTTGCTATGATTTGCGAAACGGCAAGCACTAGCAGAATGATCTGCGAAATACACAGAGACAATTTAGTAATGTTGATCAAACAGTTACCGTTAGAAATCCTTACCCCAACGCCTAAACCTTTCATCGAGACTACTGTCAGTGCAGACAGCAGGGTGGTGATGACACCGACGACGAACGCCGTGGGAATGATGGCGAAGCTTATCCGCTTCAGGAAGTGATGGCCGAAGGTTCTGCCTTCTGAAATAAGATAGTGAGATATGTTTGTTTACATAATTGCTGATCGATGAAAGCACCATTTGAAAATTATCTTAATAATTAACCAGGATCGTTACATCAATTAAACTGACAAAATTGTTTTTTTTAAATATTAGATGTTTATTCTATTAGATTACTGTTGATTACTGATTAGTGTGGCTTGTCATGCGTCTTTATTTTTCGTTCTGTGGCCCCAAAAGAATGTGTCAATTTTGGGGACAATTGGGTCATTAAATCAGAAAAAAGTCGTTTTTTATTACTTATATCGATAAAGCTGATTTTCGTGATTGCAACAATGTTTTTTTACAACTCAGGAAACGTGAAAATAATATTAAAATTTAAAATAAAGAAATATGTTGACAGTCTGGATTTGGCACTATAGGAAGGATTTGACATATCGAATTTCACGACAAATGATGCCCTGTCAGAAAAAATTAGGGCATGTTTTCTCGGTTTTCCCGGAGGGTTATTTTTATTTGACATAAACACCATCCATTGCATATAGTTTTTTTTTCATTTTGGGTGTTGTCCTGATAGGCCAGATGTAAACAACCGCAGTTTTCCTATGTATGGTTGCCAAGTTTACATGAGATTTATTTTAAAAAACAAAAAAATCGTTTTTACGTACTACAACGAAATTTTTTTTTGAAATAATGTTTTATTATGTATATTGGACCTAAAATTTATCGAATGGAACGGAAAACTATATATATATATATATATATATATATATATATATATATATATATATATATATATATATATATATATATATATATATATATATATATATATATATATATATATATATATATATATATATATATATATATATATATATATATATATATATATATATATATATATATATATATATATATATATATATATATATATATATATATATATATATATATATATATATATATATATAGCTTAATGACCCAATTGGTTGCTTGCCGGCGTTGCGCAAAGCATTTAAAATTTGTATGGACATTAGCACGAAAAAAAAACTTTTTTGCATCTCCGTTATTTCAGATCGCCTTTAAAGTCAAATTGACAACCCAATCCTTTACCCAAAATGTAGCCCTACAACAGTAGTTGGTTAAGATTTCTCTTAAAATGTTATTACGATTTTAAAATGTCAAGTTGATTGCAGACATTTTTGTTTTTGTCAACACTGAAAAAGTGCAACATTTCAATTGTTAATATGATGGATTTTTGTGTTTCGACTTTGTTTCACCAGTAACTAGTACCAACTTGGGGCTAGTTAGACAATATATCCAACTAGTCACGTCAAGTTGTGTGAACGCCTAACCCAAGTGGGTTGATGATACAAACTGTCACTATAGGATATTATCGATTTGTACCATCCTTTGCTTTTCAATCCTGGAGTATTTGCATTGATAGTGTTAGTTTTTAATTTCGTTTCCGAGATCAGCTACAAAACAATTTTTAACATTCTTGAATATATTTATCAAATAGCATACCAATATTAATATATTCTCTTGCTGTTCTTTATTAGTTAGTGAACGTTCTTATTCTATTTAATATTGTGATCACTATTGAAATGCAGATGTTTGCATACATAAATTGAAAAAATAGACGTTTGCCGTTCTATGCGCACTTCTCTTCAAATCATATACTTATTTCTGTCCTCAACTTTCTATAAACCAAAAAAACTAATAAATTCCAACCACATTAGCTTGTAACATTGAACAATTTTTTCCACATGCTCTATTTTCTCCGTTCAATGCGCTGCCTGCTAGCCAACACTAGGTACAGTCCATTTAACTTTACACGCAAAAAAAAGCAACAACCACAGCAAATCACTCGATAACCAACTTCGCAACCAATCAGCTTTTCGCTTCACAAACCTCACTGACCTGCCACATCTTGGTTTTGGTTCAGCTGTTCGCATCGAGCCAGTTGAATAAGGCAGCACACTGCGATGCATGCTAGGATCACTTTCTCGTACTTGGAGGAGACCATCTTTGCGCCGGCGTTCTTCCTACTGCTCAACTGTTTTCCAAACTAAGCAACCACTGACGAACGGTAATGAGCGATTCGAGTCAATTGTCACGACACCCAAACTTCGACTGCGACCCGAAATCTATGCTCCGAGGTCTTTTAAACGATAATTGCGATTGCACACCGTCGCAGCAGGCCGTTACCGTTTTTGTGAGAATTTTGAATTTTGAATACCACCAATCACCATATTCCTACCACACGACTCAGACAGTCATCACATTGTCACTCAATTGTCTTGGCGGGGTCCAAATTTAACTACAGCCGGTGCTCGGGTCGTAAGCAATTGGTGCCCGGTTCCAATCGAATATGGGGTGGTAATTTCACTTCACGCAACAGTTGACGTATACGGTGGCCGAAATCAATATGTATTGGACCTGGCAAACACCTGGAGGAGTATGCTGTGTGCGTTTAGGAACAATTTTTGGAGTGGAATTGCTTGCGCCGGAAGTACGTGTTCACTTTCCGTTTCTGTGGAATTTGTGGTGGATGATTAGGGGTGAAGGCTGAAGCCAATCGAGTTGCAGTTGCAACAAAAAGGAAGCTGAATCGCAACTGAATGAATCGTACTTTTTAGGAAATTTTGGATGAAAAATTTAAATCTATTTTGATAATTTCGTTGAGCAAATTAGTGAGTAGCAAAATATGCAGAATTGAATGACGTACTAACATTTATAAACGTAGCACAAAACTAGGGTAAAAAAACTCGTATTTAGCAAACGAGCAGTGTTACATAGATATACTTAATCACTATACTATATTTCTTTTTATTAGAGACAAATTTAGTTAAAAACTGTTTTTCTCTACTAAGGAGAAATTGTTTTAAATAACATTAATGCGTTAAGGGCACACAACCTATAACTAAATTAATTATGGAATTTTTGGTTTCGACTTCGTCTCATCAGAATTCGACGCTAAGATAGTGGCAGGACTAAGCTAGCGTGTCGGTGTGATAAATAGTGTTTTAGTTATTGAAGCTTAGCCCTGTCACTAATTGTTTTACTGAATAGCTGATTGGCTGTAGAATATTTCACGGTGTCTTTGTCGAACAACTTTATTCAAAGAAATTCGGCATCTGTATAACTTCGGGAAATGAATGAATGGACTTTTCCCTTTCATTTGAAAGTAAAATTAAAATATTCTGTCGGGGGGTCTAGAACAACATTTTATTTTAAAGTTTTATGATTGAAAACTTAAGTTTTTGAATGAAATTGTTTCGCATTTTTGCTACTAATTGGTACTACAGACATTCAAAAAATACTTAAAGTTAGAATCTGATGAACTATCCCATTGTCTACAACTTCGTAGAATGCTATAAATCGATATAAAATCACCCGAAAAAGGTATTAAAATTTTATCAGTTTTTAGGTGTGCCTATGAATTAAGAAGTCGATTAACAAGGACTTACAAAAAAAATGTTGGGTTTGAATGAATAGTAAATTCAGATAAATTTCAATGTATACAAAGTCCCATTCTCAGCAGAAAAAATATATTTTCAGATTTCTCCGGGTCTTGGGTGAAAATGACACTTTATGAACAAGAAGGTGTGAAAATGTGTTACCAAATTTATTCGATAACTATATACCTTTTCAAGATGTTAAGGTAGTAACGGATTTTATCATGCCTTTTTCATTTCTTTTCTCGCTCTAGGGGATAGCTAATATAAACTAGAATGACCCTTCTTCCTGATTGAATGAACTAAAGTAGACAGTTTGAGTCATTGTAATAAAGGACGGATTTTATTGCAATTTTGGGTTGAGAATCCTGTTTGTCTTTATCAACATTAAAAGAAAGATGATTGATAAAGAAAAAAAGCTCTTCGAGTTTTTGATCCATCTTTGTTATATTTTAGGGTAGATTCATTTCATCAGAATTTATAGATGCAGATTTTTGCTTGTCCTCAAATTTTATTTCCAAATCGAACACACTTCACATAATCTTAGAAAAAAGAACAAAACCATGTTTCATAATTTTCTTTAAGAAGAAATTCCGGAGTCGTTACTCGTTGTACACGGATCACAACAGAAAACGAACAAGAAAATATCAGGCTGGACCATACATTCAGTAAATTCTCAAGGTAATACAAATCTGTTTATTGAAGATTTCCCTCATAATATGGGATAAGAGCAAAGACAACATATCAACAAGACAGAGTTGGCAGTTCAGTTCAGAATCTGAAGACATTAACAGCAACACGTCTTTCGGGTAAAGGTGATACTTTCTTTATCTACTTTTATATTGAGATCGCTATCTTCGTAAAATAGACAATACCTTTATTTCTCATTTACTATTGCGATTTCTGTTCAATGTACAGCGATTCCTAAAAGTTAACAAACTTGAACATAAATCTTATCGAATTATTTTTCTATCCTTCATGAAACTGTCAATCGGGATTCGTAATCGAAATCAAATCAAATGACTGAATATCTAATTGGCGATTCTACGTTGAAACCGCTCGCAGATAGCGCAGGAAGGAAAGTGTTACTGATTTGATTCTGTTCTGTCATAGTGCATATATTTTCTGTGAACATTGGTAAAAAATGACTTGTAAACACCAAATTACCGATCAATTTGTTGATAATTGTTTATGAAAATGAAAGAAAACCGTCATTTTATAAGATGATGAGTAAACATCTTGCGAAAAGAGTGTAAAACATAGTGGTTTCTAATATTATTCGCAGAGCTATATGCGCGCTGTTTCGAAATGTAATTTGTTGAGCACCGTAGCCGCCGCAACAGCATTTCCCGTTCGTCCTAAGTTAAGCTAAACCTTCATGAGATGGTGTAAATTCATGAAACTCTCCAGATCACGCGAGGAAAGAGTATATCCGGCTAATAGGAAAGTGTCAGCTTTGTATCATGCACAGCCGATCCTTCTCTCCGATAGTCTTCACTGAATCTCCTACGTAGTTCAAAATATAAAGGAGTTTAACATTGGTGCTGATTGGGTTTCGGTTTCGAGTTGGAACTTTATTTATGGAACGATTTTTTATAACCACAATAATACCCCGATTACATTTCGAAGAAATGTATGAGTCAAATAGTTGCAAATGGCTGTACTTTCAGAATAATTGCAAATAAAACTAAATTTCTTACTCGTTTCTTTCATATTTTGGCAGTGGTAAGCTTTTTCCGAGAAGATAATGAAGATTTTGTTGTAAGTTACGACTCACTTACGGGTGAAAAAAGCAAACTGTATCACTTTGCCAGCTCATGAGCTGAATCATAGGTGTCGCATGACTAATTTTGGCTTTGCCGCAAATCGCCAATCGAGTTTGATCAAATATAAAGTTAAAATTTAGGCCAGATATATCCCACAAGATGCTAACGAGCAAAAAGGTTGATTCAAGATTACATCAAGCATACTCCAGAATGAGTGAAGGAAAAAAAGAAGAAACAAATATATCTGTGACAAAAAAACTGTTTCATTCTGCTGCATTACCCATTTGCTAGCAATGAGAGCACTGTTAAAATAAGGCAATCCATTTTTTCACAAATAAAAATGTTTTTGGAATAAAGCTTCTTAACCAATAGGCCCCGTGCGAATGTAGAAACTTTGATAAAAAATTAATAGCTTTCTCTGGCGATTTTAGATCGAGATGTAGTTTTCCACAAAGTTGAACACAATGAAATGTTCCATCAGATTCTCACTTTTGGTAATATTTGAATGTCTAAAGTACTACCTAGAAGCAAAAATTTGAACCAGTTTCATTGAAAAACCTAAGTTTTCAAACAAAAAACTTTAAATAAAAAGTTGTTCTGGAGCCCCCGACAGAATATTTTAATTTTACTTTCAAATAAAAAGGAAAAGCCCATTGTATCACATGCTGAAGTTTTAGCGATGCCGATTTTTTCGAATAAAATTGTTCTACCAAACACACCGTGATTTATCCATCTTTCAGTTTGAAATCTCTTGCATTCAAAAATCAAATAGGGAACCATTCATAAATTACGTAACAAATTGTGGGGGTGGGGGAGGTCCGACAAATTGTGACAGGTTGTTACTTATTGGGGAGGGGAAGAAAGCTAGAACGTTACGTAACATGTTTTTACTGAAGAAAAAAAAATTTAAAGAATTTATTGCGTAACAGGGGAGGGGGGATAGAGAAATTTGTGACAATTTGTTACATGGAGGGAGGGGGAATCAATTTTGGGCATTTTTGCATTACGTAATTTATGAATGGTCCCTAGTAGACTATTACGCTGGGTAAAGCATAATAACAAAAAAGTGTGAACGACGCTATTTTTCAACATTTCATTTTTGTCGTTAACTAGGCCTTCTTTGAGAAACGACTTCAGGTTAATTTTCATAACTGTATATATCATGCTCAGGCATGATTATCCAAAAGCCCTTTGACTCTTTTGAAATACTTTTATCCTACGAAAAACTTCAAACAGTTTGAAATTTAAAATGGAATTAGTTTCAGTGTAATCTCTTGTCTGCGTAAAACGGCTCCTGATAACGGGACCTAAAGGGTGTACGGAATCGAATTGCATCTCAAGAAAAGGTTTGTCAAAATTCACCCATTCCACCGATCTTTGCCAAACTTTCAGGGAATAAAATGAATCACATTATTACTCTTTTTCATGTTCATTTTATTCCAATTCATATTCAATATCCAGATGCAAATAGAATGTACTTCCTCGCAACACTGCTTTTGAGGTCTTGTTCAACGTTTGGGCAAACTTGTTTTTGTGTGGAAATCCATTTTCTCCACATTTCTGCTTCCGATTCCACTTCCTTAGGATGCTTTCAGAGTACCTGCTCCATGATGGCCCAGTATTTCTAACTTGCAGTAATTCTGGTGTGTTCAGGGGATTGAGATCCTTTGGTACCAAATTGACCTTCTTAGCCTTTGCCTTCACTAACGGTGTGCAGGTGCACCGCACATGAACAAATTGCCTGCCAAATCATGATTTTTTTTGGCAAACATCCGCCTTCTAACTTCCACAGTAAAAACGTCGAATTTATAACGAGCAGTGAAAAAAAGCTGTGGACTTACCTTATGCTCGCTATTTAGTGTAATGTAAAAAATCCTTTTTTAACCGAAGTAGCTCCCAATGACGGTGCCTAAGTACGATGAAACACCGGCTTTTGTATGGCGGACGACTTTAAATGAATACTAAACTAACTACTAAAAATAGAAGTAAGAAGTGTTGAAAAGAAGCTCAAAAAGAAATTGATTTACTGTTTAAATACAATTCGGTGCTAAATGAAAATTATGCAAGTAATGAAGAAGAGGTTTCCGATTTATTTCTGATTAGGGCCGAATCCCACATGGCCTACAAGACTATAGAGTGGGACACGGTAATATGAAAAAAAAATAAAACTTTGCTCCGAGTAACTTTCTAAGTTCTATTTGGGTCCTAGAATAAATGTGCAAATTTCAAGCTCGATCGGTGAAACTATATTTTTGTACCCACGCACAGTGCATGGTCATGAGTGTGAATTTAGCAGGAGTTTTAACTTCTTGATAAAATTAAATGACTTAGCCTTACAATATGTTTAAAAGTAATGAAGAAGAGGTTTCCGATTTATTTCTGATTAGGGCCGAATCCCACATGACCTACAAGACTATAGAGTGGGACACGGTAATATGAAAAAAATAAAACTTTGCTCCGAGTAACTTTCTAAGTTCTATTTGGGTCCTAGAATAAATGTGCAAATTTCAAGCTCGATCGGTGAAACTATATTTTTGTGCCCACGCACAGTGCATGGTCATGAGTGTGAATTTAGCAGGAGTTTTAACTTCTTGATAAAATTAAATGACTTAGCCTTACAATATGTTTGGTAAAATTGTTGTACTTTCAGGGCCCCTCTTTTTATTTAAACAGATGCTAGGGTGGTTCTAATTTTAGCAATATTTAAAATTGAACATTTTAACGCTTAGAGATAGAGCTTTACTGTCTTCGATGAAGGTTTAGAGCAGCACATTTTAGATAAATTTGCTGAAGACATGCAAGTTCTAGCTTTTATACTTTCCATTGCTCGAGAAGTCCAAATGAATGTTTTAGGGTGTTCCTTAAAAACAGTTTTATTTCTATAACTTTTGTAGTTTTTATTTTATACTAAAGTACCCTTTGAACAATTTGAAGATTATTTTAGGGCGCATAATTTGCTTTAAAAACCAAATACTACACTTTTTTCGTTTCAAAGTTATGAGAATGCACTTCAACTTGAGTATTTCCATAGAGGGCCGCCTTGGGGAGATCTGTTTTTTTCCAGAATTTGTTGTGTTTTTCTTGCACTTTAATTTGTTTACCGAGTGGTTTGCCCGTTTAAAAATTATCAGCTTTGAAAAAGAGCTATTTTCAATCAAAGAACGTGAATAATTCCACACATACTAGCGATAGCATGTTTCCGTCTTCGGCAAAGTAATGCAGTTTAACAGTCAAAACAATGTCCTAGAACAATTATATAATGCAAAAAATCTAGAAAAAAACTTATGATGAAAATACTATTTTTAAGGGGTCATTCACAAATAACGCATTATATCTCAAAAAACTTAAAAGCTAGAGAGTTTAAGTCTTCAGATAAAATATTTGTAATGAGTTTCACCACAACTTTGCTGAAGTAAGTATTAGTCTATCTGAATTATTGAAGAAAATAAATTTCGTAACTCACTACTAGGCGGATTAATCATCAATCCGATAAGACGAAAAGAAGGGGAGTTCTATTCCAAACTTTCTCAAAGACGCTACATTGCTAAAGTCAACAGTTTTGATGCAATCTAAAAACAACCCATTTTTGTTCTTTGGGACCACTGTGCCCCAGTTTGAAGTTTACATGGGATTTGGTATGGGAAAATTGATTTTTGCAAAATAATTATTCCACGATTCGCCCATTGCATCCTAAAAATAAATCGATGTGTGATTTTTATAGGAAATTTGTTAAAAAAGTCATTAAGCAAAAACCAACTGATGCTCTGAAGGTTGATGAAAATTTCAATTTTCATAGCATCAATGCTGCTAACGATAGAATTATATACATTTTTTAAAATTTCTCTTATTATGCGCATTTTTCCTTTTTGAAGTAGAATACTTCTAACGTTTCAATATGGGGTCCCGTTTCAAAAATTTCAGTTGAGAAATTTTCCCAGATTTGAAATGCGAGTATCTTCCGTTCTACTGGACGAAATCGCAATATTTTTGCACTATCTGATCGGAAATTTGTGCACGTATTTCGTATTAAATTTCGGAATTACTGCGACTACTATAAATAAACCAAAACAAGGATTTTCAGAAAATCCTTCGGAAACAGCTAGGAAAATGCGCAATTTGCCAGCATATCCCCCGCAGAGCCGTCAAAAAGGAGCATGTAAGCGTTTCATTACATACGGGAATGTTATATATACAGGTCACGCGAGCTTGTTTTGTATCAGTGGGTGCTCGCTTACCACACGAGCAACATGCTCGTCCGGACGGTACAATAAGCGGTATCATGTTTGCGTTCCCTACCAAGCGTCATCGCAAGGTTCTTCGTGATAAAATCCAGGGAATCACCAAATTCGGCGTCTGGCTCGTCGTGGTGGTGTAAAATGCATCTCCAATTTAATCTACGAATGCTGATGGTGTGCAGAAAAATGTCATCCGAGATGCCTTGACCTACTCTGAACACGCCAAGCGCAAAACCGCAATGAATGTCGTCTATACTCTGAAGCGGCAGGGACGCACTTTGTATGGATTTGGAAGTTGAAAAGGTAGAACTCACTTGCATCATTATAAAAAAGGCCCTTTTCAGGGCCACCAAAACCATTTCAAAGAATAAGTTTGCATTTTCTGTTTCATGGACTGTTTCTCCCTGGAGAGCAATTTGGGTTAAACCCTAAATTACGATTTATTTCAGTATGTAAATTGCAAATATGGTCAGAAACAAACTGGAGTGAAGTGGAAAACATTTTTACTAGGCGCATTCAAAAAAGGTTCCAATTCTCAAACATTTTACCAAGGTGCTGTATTACATTACTCTCTTTACCCTGAGTGTTCGGTAATCTCCGTAGTGGAAACACAATTTCAATTTTGTTCTTTATCAAAAATATGTGGTCGACCAACAAAGGGGTGGAGCTACGACGAACACATATTGAGGACAACACAAAAAAGGACGAGCTTACATTGTGCTGTAGTCAGGTATAAAAACTCAGCATGCTGTTGTTCACGATCAGTTCGTTCGCAGCATCAGCATGCAGCAGTTCGTTTGCAGCATCTCCCGCAAAATTCAAACCGCAGTCCGTTTGCTGCTGTCAGAACAGTTGGCCAAGCACGCCGTCTTCGATGGCACCAAAACTGTTACCATATACACCAGCACCAAGTAAATTTCGAACACTGCTCAAAGAAAAGGCCCTTTTCAGGGCCATCAATTTATCGACAAAGAATCGAATTGAAATTTTATTACAAGCATCAGAAAGTGGCTTGCCAAGAGCGTTGGATGGTAAGTGAGCCACTTGTGAACAATATCGTCGCTTTCAAGTAGAATGGCACAAAATAAAAAAGTTATTTGTATGATTTGTAGACAGGTTAGTGTAATGATTCAATTTACAAAAATGTAGAATGTTCAATTACTGAAAATAACAGATTTTGTGAAAGCAGTGGTTGGTCCATACAATTCCATTCCAAGCGAGCCAGACTAGTTTTCGTTGGAAGGTCCATCTCTGACAATAAAAATAAACTATTTTATTTTGAATTCAACTACAACTTCTTTGAAAACAGCACAGCTAAAAAACTATTGGGAAAAACGCGCAAACCTAAATTTTCCACCATAATAAAAACTAGTGCCCCCGCCGCACAGCATCATCAAGATTGATAGTTATTCAAGCCGGGAGGAAAGGGAGAGGGAGGTTGTAAGGCAATGGAAAATTTAATTTATAATAATAATACTTTATAATTGGCTGGTTCTGAAAACAACTTGTTGGTTTGTGGTTTATTTTGGGTCACAATTTAGGCCCGCTCGATTTTTGATAGCTGTGAATTTTTCGCAGGGCGACTGTTTCTGTTCGGTAGCGATGAGGCTCTTAACGCCAACCGTGACTGGGGCACTTTTACACGGCCTTTGTTGCCAACCAGCCCCCTGTCAAGGACGACGTCTCTGTACAGCCAGCATCACTGCCATGAAAGGCAAAACATTGATTTTGAACCGAATGATTAGAAGCTGTATTTAGTTACAAAATGTCGATTAAATTAAATTATTAAATCATCCCACAAGATGCAAAACGTCGTGTGGAATGCTTGAGTATCGAGCATAGTGCCGAACATAATTCTTTGTTTGGGGCTTTATAGCTATAACGCCCCATATATGTCGGTCGCTGTCAAACTCCATATGATGGTATAGGGTTGCCAGGAGGTTGTTGCCAACTGCTTGCGGGGAGCCTTTCCTTCGGTGGACTTACGAGCGGTTTGTTTGGTACAGGCCATGTAGCGAAAAATGCTGATCTGCTACTTCTCTGATGCTGGTAGTAGGACGACGGTCAAACGCTCGTTTGCGTGCCTTCATTCATAAAAGTTCAACAATATTTTCAAAGAATGTTGCAAATTGTCAACTTCATAATTCCAAAAATACTCCAAATAAACTATGAATGTGCTAAAGTCGACAAAATCGCATAGAAATTGCTTATTCCAGAGCAGAATTTACCGGTCTAAAGTGTATTCTACTTCACTCCGGTTATGTCTCTGACATTACCCACCCATCTTTTTTATTTGGACTACATAGAGTCACATTTTCTTTTTTACATTTTAACGACATTCAATTAGCTAGAGATTACTGGGTAGGGAAAGTTATGAACATTCAGAACCATAGTGCTCAAGTGAAAGCGAGGATGTGAAGTATACAGATCGGAAAATTAGAAGTGGCAGGGTCATTAGAACAGGCTTATTACCTTACGGGCTTAACTTTTGTCTTCTGTTGATGGGGGTCGAGCTTAGGTAGCATAACTACGAATCATACAAGTTCACCAACATGCCTCCTGGTAAAGACACACTTATTCCTATTTACCGTGAGAACCGACAAAAGAAAAGCCACGTATGATCACCACTGAAAACCTGTCGACGAATTGCATCAATGAAATTGCCGATTATCGTACGAGAAACTTTTCGCACGAGAACCTTTTTTTTTCACCACTCTAATCTGCATGTATCTGGATGTTGGATTAACGCAATGCTTAGTAACCGCATTCTTTGAGACAGAGGCAGAGATAAGGAAGTTCAGTATTGGCGGCTGTCCTCAGGGTGGCATACTGTCACCTTTGTTATGGAACTTGGTTGCCAACGGCTTCTTGAGGTAACTCAATGAGCTTGGATTTCTAACCTAGTTCCCCTAATGCAAGACTTCACCTGGAGATGCAAATCGTAAAACGAACAAATCATCAGACGGAGAGCTTTCACAGACATTATTCTTCTAAATTGTAATGTAAATAGCAGCCACGTTGCAGGCTGAAAAAACAATTTCTCAATTAACGTTTGATGGTAGGATCATCGCATAAAACATCGACGAAGAAGTTTCATATTAAAACGGCGCACATTATTTTGAAAAAAAAATCAAATCTTTTGAAAATTTAATATAATGAATTTCAAGGAATCTTACGCAAATATCAACGTATTTAAATAGAAACTTGATTGAGCGTGAGGCTGCCTACGCAGCTATTGCAATAAAATGTCAACATTTCGCAATAGGAGTGAAATACTAAAACTCTGCTCGGATATAAAGAGTTTACGATCTTTTCTGAAGTGGAATAATTCCTCATTTAATATTGTCAGACACTGGTTACATAATAATACCTCTGTCAAGCTTCTGGATTCAAATCAAATTTGTTTCCTCTGGACGAAAAACATGCATTGCAATTAAAATTATAAATGAGTATTCAACATGCAAAAACTAATAAAATTTTCGTAAAACTCGTAAAACGTCAATGTGTGATAGAAATACAAATTACAAGAAAAAACAATAGCAAATATTTTGAAAACCTTTATCTAACTGTCAGCAAACAACTTTTACCATCTCCCGATAAGATCAACATATTTGCGCCCTTACATCATAAACCGAAATCATCAATCACTCGGACCGCCAAAAATCACTGAGGTTTTCGAGCAGTTTCCCAAAGTGACCGCCCATTTCGTCACGTTGTCACAATCCGAAGAGGAACGAGACAAGAGCGGCAGGCACACAGGAGCAACCCGTGTGCATAAAATTTACTTTTATTACCCCAATCGAAACAATCGTTAACGATCCGAAATTGGGTGCCGCACGACGCGTGTCAGTCAGCCACTCAGCCAGTAATTACTTTCTATCTACATATTATTTCGTAGTTCGCGCCACGGACAATGAAAAACTGACCTCCCCCCTTTCTGTTTCTGTAGCTGAAGTACTTTTTGCATCAGTGCATCATCAATCCAACCGTCATCGCCGACCACCGACTGTCATTATTTCCGCCCAGGCAGTAAGTGAAATTTCGAGAGCGATCACGTACATATAAATACCTAACGCTAGATCCTGTTCACGGACCTGTTCGAGGGGCTCGAGCTCAGTGAAAACTAGGTCTCAATTGGAAAACCACCAAGAACCCACCGCAATTTCACCTAGTGATCCATATAGCTTTCCGCATTGGTTTGCAGCACATTCGTACTACGCGATGACGGTGCTCGACGAACCGGTTAAATGATGATCGCAACCATGCCATTTAACACAGGCACGTTGCGTATCTCAACGTGATATAGACCTAATCTAATCTTTGCACTGCTTGCATTGAGTCGGTCATCTACACAGGAGGCTATGGCGGAGAAATTGCATCAAAAACTTCAGATTGTCGCACATGTCCGATGTCCATACTTGTCACGGATTGGGCGGCGGGCGGTGAGGTGAATTTTTCTTTCCATCGCTTCGTTTGCTACAGGTAGAAGTTGTGTAGTACAGTTGGAGAACCGAAGGAAAAGTGAATCGAACATGAGAACTGTTGAAAGAACTATTATCTATTTCACTAAGTTTAACTATAATTTCTTGAATTTTATATTTGACCCAATTCTGATATATTTACTAGAGTGATTTATGATTTTCCATTATCAGGTCTGCCGTACTGCGTAAGAACTAATCGTAGTAATTGAATCAAGACTGTCATCAGTCTTTGGATACAAAGATTGCTGACAGGTGGAGAGGGTACTCATTGTTCGGAAAATGAAGTAGGTATTTAAGTCACCGATTAAAATTGTATAAATGTTTTTAGCGCAGGAAAATACATATTGCCCTAGCTCTGTACGTCAATAGTCAGCTGCAAAATAGATTGAAACAGTGTGACAACTATCCGTATTAAATTTAAAATCTGGAGGTATGATAGGTCTCTATTGCCGAGGTTAAATAAAACAAATAGCTGTTCACCTTTCATTTGAACAGCATGGATACTGAAGATTATTTAAAAATTAATAACACGAATAATAAATGCAATCCATTTACGTCATTCAGGTAAGAAAATGAGGAAGTGTCAAATGATGTATAAAATCATGAAACAGAAAGGAAATATCGAAAAAAACATATATATTTGAGCAGCTGTGTCTGGGTTTGTACTTGGAATGACTTCTTCGGTGTCTTCGTCGTCGCCGGAGTGTGGAATTGAAGTTGTGCATTGCGGCTCACGTGGTTGCTTAGCAGTGCGACGATCACGTTTGCGCTTCAGAGTATTTTTTATTCCTTTCCGTTTTTTCGATTATCTACTTCAACAACACCATAAATTATTATATTGTTAACTCACGCGAAATATCTGACGTGATGGCGAGCACATTCCTCTCACACGAGCAGGTAATGTTTCGAACGGAACCTTGAATTGTTTAGAGGCTGATCGAACACTGGCGCAATCTTGAACAGATGCAAATGCGTTCTTTATGTCATCTTCAAATCGTTTTGGCATTTTTCGCACAAAATTACGCGCATTTTTCTGTAAAAAATCAAATTCAGTGACCTAATGCGTCTCCAAACTGCTGACCTATTGTGCCCTAAGCGTTGATGGCCGTATTTTTCCAAAAACAAAATTATCGAAAAACCAACACAAAACTCGTGTTCAGTATTAATTTTTACGTCTACGACAAAAGACATTGCGTTTTTGCAGAACAATACGCCAAATCTTAAACGGCGCTGTAACAAATACAGCTAATTCACGGTTACAGTCGAAATGAAAGTCTTCAATGACATTCTAAAAGACTAAAAGACTAAAAGACTAAAAGACTAAAAGACTAAAAGACTAAAAGACTAAAAGACTAAAAGACTAAAAGACTAAAAGACTAAAAGACTAAAAGACTAAAAGACTAAAAGACTAAAAGACTAAAAGACTAAAAGACTAAAAGACTAAAAGACTAAAAGACTAAAAGACTAAAAGACTAAAAGACTAAAAGACTAAAAGACTAAAAGACTAAAAGACTAAAAGACTAAAAGACTAAAAGACTAAAAGACTAAAAGACTAAAAGACTAAAAGACTAAAAGACTAAAAGACTAAAAGACTAAAAGACTAAAAGACTAAAAGACTAAAAGACTAAAAGACTAAAAGACTAAAAGACTAAAAGACTAAAAGACTAAAAGACTAAAAGACTAAAAGACTAAAAGACTAAAAGACTAAAAGACTAAAAGACTAAAAGACTAAAAGACTAAAAGACTAAAAGACTAAAAGACTAAAAGACTAAAAGACTAAAAGACTAAAAGACTAAAAGACTAAAAGACTAAAAGACTAAAAGACTAAAAGACTAAAAGACTAAAAGACTAAAAGACTAAAAGACTAAAAGACTAAAAGACTAAAAGACTAAAAGACTAAAAGACTAAAAGACTAAAAGACTAAAAGACTAAAAGACTAAAAGACTAAAAGACTAAAAGACTAAAAGACTAAAAGACTAAAAGACTAAAAGACTAAAAGACTAAAAGACTAAAAGACTAAAAGACTAAAAGACTAAAAGACTAAAAGACTAAAAGACTAAAAGACTAAAAGACTAAAAGACTAAAAGACTAAAAGACTAAAAAGGTAAGAAAATGAGGAAGTGTCAAATGATGTATAAAATCATGAAACAGAAAGGAAATATCGAAAAAAACATATATATTTGAGCAGCTGTGTCTGGGTTTGTACTTGGAATGACTTCTTCGGTGTCTTCGTCGTCGCCGGAGTGTGGAATTGAAGTTGTGCATTGCGGCTCACGTGGTTGCTTAGCAGTGCGACGATCACGTTTGCGCTTCAGAGTATTTTTTATTCCTTTCCGTTTTTTCGATTATCTACTTCAACAACACCATAAATTATTATATTGTTAACTCACGCGAAATATCTGACGTGATGGCGAGCACATTCCTCTCACACGAGCAGGTAATGTTTCGAACGGAACCTTGAATTGTTTAGAGGCTGATCGAACACTGGCGCAATCTTGAACAGATGCAAATGCGTTCTTTATGTCATCTTCAAATCGTTTTGGCATTTTTCGCACAAAATTACGCGCATTTTTCTGTAAAAAATCAAATTCAGTGACCTAATGCGTCTCCAAACTGCTGACCTATTGTGCCCTAAGCGTTGATGGCCGTATTTTTCCAAAAACAAAATTATCGAAAAACCAACACAAAACTCGTGTTCAGTATTAATTTTTACGTCTACGACAAAAGACATTGCGTTTTTGCAGAACAATACGCCAAATCTTAAACGGCGCTGTAACAAATACAGCTAATTCACGGTTACAGTCGAAATGAAAGTCTTCAATGACATTCTAAAAGACTAAAAGACTAAAAGACTAAAAGACTAAAAGACTAAAAGACTAAAAGACTAAAAGACTAAAAGACTAAAAGACTAAAAGACTAAAAGACTAAAAGACTAAAAGACTAAAAGACTAAAAGACTAAAAGACTAAAAGACTAAAAGACTAAAAGACTAAAAGACTAAAAGACTAAAAGACTAAAAGACTAAAAGACTAAAAGACTAAAAGACTAAAAGACTAAAAGACTAAAAGACTAAAAGACTAAAAGACTAAAAGACTAAAAGACTAAAAGACTAAAAGACTAAAAGACTAAAAGACTAAAAGACTAAAAGACTAAAAGACTAAAAGACTAAAAGACTAAAAGACTAAAAGACTAAAAGACTAAAAGACTAAAAGACTAAAAGACTAAAAGACTAAAAGACTAAAAGACTAAAAGACTAAAAGACTAAAAGACTAAAAGACTAAAAGACTAAAAGACTAAAAGACTAAAAGACTAAAAGACTAAAAGACTAAAAGACTAAAAGACTAAAAGACTAAAAGACTAAAAGACTAAAAGACTAAAAGACTAAAAGACTAAAAGACTAAAAGACTAAAAGACTAAAAGACTAAAAGACTAAAAGACTAAAAGACTAAAAGATTAAAAGACTAAAAGACTAAAAGACTAAAAGACTAAAAGACTAAAAGACTAAAAGACTAAAAGACTAAAAGACTAAAAGACTAAAAGACTAAAAGACTAAAAGACTAAAAGACTAAAAGACTAAAAGACTAAAAGACTAAAAGACTAAAAGACTAAAAGACTAAAAGACTAAAAGACTAAAAGACTAAAAGACTAAAAGACTAAAAGACTAAAAGACTAAAAGACTAAAAGACTAAAAGACTAAAAGACTAAAAGACTAAAAGACTAAAAGACTAAAAGACTAAAAGACTAAAAGACTAAAAGACTAAAAGACTAAAAGACTAAAAGACTAAAAGACTAAAAGACTAAAAGACTAAAAGACTAAAAGACTAAAAGACTAAATGACTAAAAGACTAAAAGACTAAAAGACTAAAAGACTAAAAGACTAAAAGACTAAAAGACTAAAAGACTAAAAGACTAAAAGACTAAAAGACTAAAAGACTAAAAGACTAAAAGACTAAAAGACTAAAAGACTAAAAGACTAAAAGACTAAAAGACTAAAAGACTAAAAGAATAAAAGACTAAAAGACTAAAAGACTAAAAGACTAAAAGACTAAAAGACTAAAAGACTAAAAGACTAAAAGACTAAAAGACTAAAAGACTAAAAGACTAAAAGACTAAAAGACTAAAAGACTAAAAGACTAAAAGACTAAAAGACTAAAAGACTAAAAGACTAAAAGACTAAAAGACTAAAAGACTAAAAGACTAAAAGACTAAAAGACTAAAAGACTAAAAGACTAAAAGACTAAAAGACTAAAAGACTAAAAGACTAAAAGACTAAAAGACTAAAAGACTAAAAGACTAAAAGACTAAAAGACTAAAAGACTAAAAGACTAAAAGACTAAAAGACTAAAAGACTAAAAGACTAAAAGACTAAAAGACTAAAAGACTAAAAGACTAAAAGACTAAAAGACTAAAAGACTAAAAGACTAAAAGACTAAAAGACTAAAAGACTAAAAGACTAAAAGACTAAAAGACTAAAAGACTAAAAGACTAAAAGACTAAAAGACTAAAAGACTAAAAGACTAAAAGACTAAAAGACTAAAAGACTAAAAGACTAAAAGACTAAAAGACTAAAAGACTAAAAGACTAAAAGACTAAAAGACTAAAAGACTAAAAGACTAAAAGACTAAAAGACTAAAAGACTAAAAGACTAAAAGACTAAAAGACTAAAAGACTAAAAGACTAAAAGACTAAAAGACTAAAAGACTAAAAGACTAAAAGACTAAAAGACTAAAAGACTAAAAGACTAAAAGACTAAAAGACTAAAAGACTAAAAGACTAAAAGACTAAAAGACTAAAAGACTAAAAGACTAAAAGACTAAAAGACTAAAAGACTAAAAGACTAAAAGACTAAAAGACTAAAAGACTAAAAGACTAAAAGACTAAAAGACTAAAAGACTAAAAGACTAAAAGACTAAAAGACTAAAAGACTAAAAGACTAAAAGACTAAAAGACTAAAAGACTAAAAGACTAAAAGACTAAAAGACTAAAAGACTAAAAGACTAAAAGACTAAAAGACTAAAAGACTAAAAGACTAAAAGACTAAAAGACTAAAAGACTAAAAGACTAAAAGACTAAAAGACTAAAAGACTAAAAGACTAAAAGACTAAAAGACTAAAAGACTAAAAGACTAAAAGACTAAAAGACTAAAAGACTAAAAGACTAAAAGACTAAAAGACTAAAAGACTAAAAGACTAAAAGACTAAAAGACTAAAAGACTAAAAGACTAAAAGACTAAAAGACTAAAAGACTAAAAGACTAAAAGACTAAAAGACTAAAAGACTAAAAGACTAAAAGACTAAAAGACTAAAAGACTAAAAGACTAAAAGACTAAAAGACTAAAAGACTAAAAGACTAAAAGACTAAAAGACTAAAAGACTAAAAGACTAAAAGACTAAAAGACTAAAAGACTAAAAGACTAAAAGACTAAAAGACTAAAAGACTAAAAGACTAAAAGACTAAAAGACTAAAAGACTAAAAGACTAAAAGACTAAAAGACTAAAAGACTAAAAGACTAAAAGACTAAAAGACTAAAAGACTAAAAGACTAAAAGACTAAAAGACTAAAAGACTAAAAGACTAAAAGACTAAAAGACTAAAAGACTAAAAGACTAAAAGACTAAAAGACTAAAAGACTAAAAGACTAAAAGACTAAAAGACTAAAAGACTAAAAGACTAAAAGACTAAAAGACTAAAAGACTAAAAGACTAAAAGACTAAAAGACTAAAAGACTAAAAGACTAAAAGACTAAAAGACTAAAAGACTAAAAGACTAAAAGACTAAAAGACTAAAAGACTAAAAGACTAAAAGACTAAAAGACTAAAAGACTAAAAGACTAAAAGACTAAAAGACTAAAAGACTAAAAGACTAAAAGACTAAAAGACTAAAAGACTAAAAGACTAAAAGACTAAAAGACTAAAAGACTAAAAGACTAAAAGACTAAAAGACTAAAAGACTAAAAGACTAAAAGACTAAAAGACTAAAAGACTAAAAGACTAAAAGACTAAAAGACTAAAAGACTAAAAGACTAAAAGACTAAAAGACTAAAAGACTAAAAGACTAAAAGACTAAAAGACTAAAAGACTAAAAGACTAAAAGACTAAAAGACTAAAAGACTAAAAGACTAAAAGACTAAAAGACTAAAAGACTAAAAGACTAAAAGACTAAAAGACTAAAAGACTAAAAGACTAAAAGACTAAAAGACTAAAAGACTAAAAGACTAAAAGACTAAAAGACTAAAAGACTAAAAGACTAAAAGACTAAAAGACTAAAAGACTAAAAGACTAAAAGACTAAAAGACTAAAAGACTAAAAGACTAAAAGACTAAAAGACTAAAAGACTAAAAGACTAAAAGACTAAAAGACTAAAAGACTAAAAGACTAAAAGACTAAAAGACTAAAAGACTAAAAGACTAAAAGACTAAAAGACTAAAAGACTAAAAGACTAAAAGACTAAAAGACTAAAAGACTAAAAGACTAAAAGACTAAAAGACTAAAAGACTAAAAGACTAAAAGACTAAAAGACTAAAAGACTAAAAGACTAAAAGACTAAAAGACTAAAAGACTAAAAGACTAAAAGACTAAAAGACTAAAAGACTAAAAGACTAAAAGACTAAAAGACTAAAAGACTAAAAGACTAAAAGACTAAAAGACTAAAAGACTAAAAGACTAAAAGACTAAAAGACTAAAAGACTAAAAGACTAAAAGACTAAAAGACTAAAAGACTAAAAGACTAAAAGACTAAAAGACTAAAAGACTAAAAGACTAAAAGACTAAAAGACTAAAAGACTAAAAGACTAAAAGACTAAAAGACTAAAAGACTAAAAGACTAAAAGACTAAAAGACTAAAAGACTAAAAGACTAAAAGACTAAAAGACTAAAAGACTAAAAGACTAAAAGACTAAAAGACTAAAAGACTAAAAGACTAAAAGACTAAAAGACTAAAAGACTAAAAGACTAAAAGACTAAAAGACTAAAAGACTAAAAGACTAAAAGACTAAAAGACTAAAAGACTAAAAGACTAAAAGACTAAAAGACTAAAAGACTAAAAGACTAAAAGACTAAAAGACTAAAAGACTAAAAGACTAAAAGACTAAAAGACTAAAAGACTAAAAGACTAAAAGACTAAAAGACTAAAAGACTAAAAGACTAAAAGACTAAAAGACTAAAAGACTAAAAGACTAAAAGACTAAAAGACTAAAAGACTAAAAGACTAAAAGACTAAAAGACTAAAAGACTAAAAGACTAAAAGACTAAAAGACTAAAAGACTAAAAGACTAAAAGACTAAAAGACTAAAAGACTAAAAGACTAAAAGACTAAAAGACTAAAAGACTAAAAGACTAAAAGACTAAAAGACTAAAAGACTAAAAGACTAAAAGACTAAAAGACTAAAAGACTAAAAGACTAAAAGACTAAAAGACTAAAAGACTAAAAGACTAAAAGACTAAAAGACTAAAAGACTAAAAGATCCATTGCTTTAAAAGCAGCAAAAAAGCAGAACGGCCAAAAGGTACATAGATAAAGCCAAAAAAAATTACAAAAGGCACAGACAAAAGTCGACACTCATAGGTTAAAAGGTAATAGTAAGCAAATAAAACTTAAAACTCAGGAAACAAAAGTAAAAGTTCAAAGGTCGCAAATTAGAAATCGAAAGAGTAGGTTATAAAATATAACTTCTGTCACAAAAGTGGCTCAAGATGTTTAATAACTTCGAAATAATATACATAAATCGAATACAAATACTCCTTTCAGTAATTACTATATAATAAACTCGTGATAATTTATGGAAGGTTTTTACTATTGTTCATATTATTTATTTTTCCTGGCCGATCCGAATCTGTGGAATCGATTTTCCATCTGCCGATCAATTACAACTTTCCTTTTTTATCTATTATCATTATCCAGCAACCTGCGAGCAAAGTGCATCGGGAAATAAAAACACAACAAACGAACTGCAGCTGGAAAAACAAAACGGTTAACTTTCCCACTTTTTTTCCTTCGCTTAGTAGAACACCGAGCCAGCCGAGCAACCTGGCAAAACCAGCCCAAAACCCATCGGAGCGCACCACGACCACTGATGGATGGACAGTCCCGGTCGCCGCACGCTACCACTGAGACCGGATTCGCTAGTTGCAGCTCGCATGCCAGTCAGTCTTAAATTAGCGCTGATGAAAGCAAGAGCATTTGCCATCATCAGCTATCGCAAAGAAAAGTGCAATCTGCATAGCTACCGCGAACGCTGAGAATTGGAGCTACCGCGAACCAAATTCTACGCGTTTGATTGACGGTGCTCGAAAAGTAACAACAAAACAGTACGAACCATGGTCGAAACGCGAGTGGTGCTTTCCCTTTTGCTGCTGATAGCGCCATCCTGGAGCGAACTCCGGAAAACATTTCATAGCAAAATTAGTGGATCGAGTAGTCGGCTTCTGTTCTCCCACTACAACCAGGGACGCGATCGAGGTCATGATCATCATCATCAAAGTTTCAAAAAACAGTTGGAATCTACGACGGTGAGTGAAATTGAAAATGAGGTTACAACCTTGCCGACTATCCTGGAAGATCCAGTGGCGGAACTCTCCTACGAAAGGTCGCTTCCTCTGCGAGTGTTGAACTGTATGCTCAAACTTTCACTGATGGAGTGCAGTAAGATGTATGTGTTACAGAATATGGAATCGCGGGGTTATAATTTCGAAACAAGCGGAAATCTTACCCACGATATTCAGCAAATCCTACTTCCGTCGTACCAGCGACCGGACAACAAATTGTTCGAAGATCGCCTCCTGGAGCTAAATTCTTCCGAAGTGGATCGACGTATCAATCACGGTCTCGCGTTGCTGTTCAACGAGCGCCAGGCGGATATAACGTTCCTACCGGGTTTCCGGCTGCGAGTTAGCCCGAGCAAAGGCGACATCCTCGAATTTTCGATCAAAAAGCAATTTTTCGAAGAAGACGAAGAAGAAAATGCAGCGGAAGGCCGAGCTCGCAACGATCGCGATAAGGATGACAAAAAGAACAGACGTGGAAACAAAAAAATCATGAAACATCTGATGCAGCTGGGAGTGCCGGCGGTTTTGCTTCCGTCGATGCTGCTGGCCAGCGTAATGCCGATGATGATTCCGGCGCTTAAGTTTGCCACCTTCTTCACCAGTTTCGTGAATCATGCGGCCCTGGTAGGGGCCGTTATGTATCTGGCCAAACAGCACGCCCAGGAACAGGAGGAGAAGCAAACGGTGTACTTCAACGCGGGCTACAATTGAAATGTGAACGGGCGGGCGCTGGCGAGCGGTGGTGGGCAGGAGGGTGTTTTAAGTATAATTTATTGTGCCTATGGCATGTGAACTAGGTTAGTATTTATTTTACTGTAGGATCCAAGGATTTTCTAAGATGTGTAGTACTGAACACACCAAGGTTTTAAATATATCTCAGATGGATTTTTTACTAAACATGCTTATCTTTGAATATCACTGTCGAAAAATTCTAATATTTCTCATCAGTATATCATCCAAAAGTTTAAAAATGACTCTAAAACATTTCTATTGGAAGATTGAAAAAAATTATCAAATGTACTGCTATTATTTTGACATTCCTCCTCCATCCTTGCTCAGTTCCATACTTGCAGCTTGCAGAACAGATCTCTGCCATCCAAGCGACAAGCAGAAATCCAGAATGTTAATATTTTTGTTTTTTTTTATTTATGTATTTATAAGAATAATGCGGCTCCCTGCTAGACGATCATTTTTTTTAAGCAAAATCTGTCTTTGTAAAAATAAAACAATCGAATGGTAGAGCATGGGCCAATACGTCTAAGGCGATCATATGTTTACTACTACTGTCAAAGCCTGTGATTCTTGCCACCGATCCGGAATTATTCGACAGGTCCCTTGGTTGAACATTGTCGACCAGCCAATGTATGGATCCAGTAGCGGTTTTTGCTCCCTAGAAATTATAAACTCTTTTGTTCATTCTCTTACATAATATAAAATTCGTTAAAAAACTCCATTCTCCTAATAAAACGACAAAAACGTTATTACCGCGCGCCCCGTGGCCGATAAGTGATTATGTATAACTACTCAAATGCTACGGACTACAAACGAGCAGTATTGCATACATTATGGCGAAATCGTTTGCTGTCGGTTGCTATAAAATATGACTTCAATGCCAAAGCTTCATGATTCGTCGAATGGGATCTCAGTAGGCATATGCTTCTTGCGTGAGCATTTTTCACATCCTGTCAATATTTCGTGGAACAAAAATTATTTAATGGCATTTTCGTTTTTGTTTGTGCACTACATCGGTGTAATCGGTTCTACAAACTTTTTACAGCGAGTCTGGTCGTAAACATGAACAACGCCAATGTTTTTCAGAAAGTTTTTCATGATTGACTGTGGAATAGTTGAAATAGTTACAATAATAGTTTATAAAACGTGGTATTGATGACGAAGACGCTACGAAGAAGCTGTCACACATACGAGCACAGAAGCAGTTTTCGTTTTAACGCATGCTAGAACTTTCCTACATATACAAGGATTGTGGTTCGTTGTGAGGAAATAGTTTCGCGCCGCACGAAGATCAGCGTTGCCGTTGGAATAACCTGGTAAAAGGTATATCCCAACTTCAAATGTTTGTTGATGCTGGGAAGTTCGACAAGTTTTATTTTTTGGGTATTCGTTGAATCTGGGAGACAGCCGTCTCGCCTGTGACATCAAAATAGAGATAACAACAGCCACATGTTTAATCTCCTATCCGTCATTTGTGGAAGCTTTATATGCCGCTGAAATTGAAGGACTAAAAGTTTTCGTTATTTGGTATTCAAGAATTCAGAATCGGGCTCGGAATGTTCAGTAATCTATATCTAGAAATCCATAGCTAGGACCTGGGTTCAAAGGGCTTCTAAAATCAATTTTATAAAACTTTGTCAAAAAATTTAATAACTCGACAGTTTCTGATCTGTGTAACGACATCTGTACAGCATACTTTGTCCTTTGACATGATATACTTATCTTTTCTTGTTTTCATGTGTTTGGGTTATTGAACTTGAATACTTTTATCTTATTTTCTCTAATAAATTAAACTAAGTGTAATTAAATAAGAAATTTCTGAAATTTTAATGAAACATAGCCCCAGATAGTGGAGTTAAACTTCTTTAATGCCAAACAACGAGAAACGATGTTTCACTAAATGTTCCTTCATCTGAAGGTATCGTCGCTCTCTAAGCATATTTTCTCTCGAGCATTGCGCGACATCAGGTGTCCTTCCATATTTCTTCAACTTACGGTTCACAAGTGTGAACTCGTTGTTGGTAATGGCTGTTGATATGAAGATACTGGGTGCAGCTTTTGCTGTAGTCATTATGGCCTGAACCGCAACCACAATTTGGGTTAACGGTCAATAGATTTAATCTATTGACCGTTTTTGGTTCATATGATTGTACTGTGGACTTTGTGTACTATTGGATGGCCGTAGATAAGTTGTTCTTAACGGTTTCTCTGTGTAGTTTGCCGTTTCCGTCGACAGTGCTCGGTTGCGTGTGGTACATGGTATTTTGAGCTTGAAGTGGTTCTGTAAGTAAGTAGGAGGGCTTTCAATCCCATTTTGATAGAATCTTCTGCTTCCTAGACATTCTTGACCAATTACTTCAAGGAGTCTATAAATCTTACGGTTTGGCGCATGGGTGCACAACGTAGTTTGTTTAATAGTAAGTTTTGAGTTTTATTGTTAAGACGAAGGGAATAGGTCTTTTGACCCGCATCCTCACGTGGTGATAAGTCATGTAGTTTTATCTCTATATGGTCACTTTCTATATACACGGGAATCCAAATTCCAACATTGTCACTTTCAATCACGTATTTAAGTTGCTCCGCAAAACGAAATGATCGACTTGGATCAACGTGTTGAACGATATCAATACTGCATTGCGTAGATGATGATACTGAATATGGGAGACTTCCCTAAGCCTATGTTCCACTTCACGAAAACTCGGTCGTATTGAACAAAATTAAAAGTTAACGACTGGGGCGTTGGGTCGGTGCAAAGTTTTTTCGTCAACTCCATTCGTGATGGCAAGAATAAACACAATGTTTCATTTAATCACGCAACAATGCACACTAGATCGAGAGGTTTCTAGTTGTCGTTCACTTGGATCACGGATGTTGCGTCTTCTATCGTCCGAAAGCTGACTGATTGTGCTGTTGGCTAGGAATATCAGATCTTTTTCGAGGTTCGTACAGGTTACCACAAAATCTTCGTCGGGTTTGACCGGGACGTTCAACAAGATGTGACAGTGCATCCACATTCCTGAACATCTCAAGGTAAGTCTTCCTGAACTGAGACATATTCTAAAGAAAAGGCATAGGACAGTAATGCAAGAACCCAGCGTTAGAGACGATTAACTGTGTACCTGGTATACCCCCTTCTTCCATTAGAAGATCCACAAAATCGGAAAGTTATTTGTTTTCATACGAAAAACTTTCATTTTGGTGCTTAAATTTAAGTTGTGGCCTCGCTAATTCAAATTCTTAGAGCAATGTTTATTTATCATAGTCGCCATTAGTAGTCCTTTGAAATCTACATTTCAATTTGAGTTTGAGCAAGAATTGTGATAAAACATCAATAATTTAGAAGAACGATTTTTCCTACAAATAATGTCAAAAAGATTTTTCCTTTATTGTCTAATTATTCTACATAATTCCTCCGTGTGCGATTTTGAGTTACGGTATCTCTTGCCTGACGCAAAAATATCCAACTAGCAAATAAATACAACTTCATTTGAGCTACGTTTCCTTTCTGGTATTCCAATCACTAACAATTTCCACTATAGTCTACGCAGAAAAGTGCATGACAAAAAGAACATTCGCGTAGAGCCTTACAAGAGAAATCTATCGTCCTAAGTAAGCCAAACTTTAGATAAACAAAAAAATCCTAAACAATGTAACAGTCCACTCCTGGGTCTCTCGATGTCCTACACTAGGTATTTATTTTCCAACTTATTCATAGATCCTTCTTATTACTGACGGTTGCATCCTTCCGATCGGCTTCGTTCATATCCGAATCGTCCCATCCCCACACCATATTTTCCTTTTCATGGTCCAGATTGTTGATGTAATCAACCATTTTTTCCCGTAACCGCTCTTCACTGTAGGGATGCGTTCCGTCACCGGTTCGCAGCACTCGCTTCTTGATCATCTCGTCCGACACCGATTTTAGATCGTACGCCCAACCGATTCGGGCAAAGAAGTCGATCACAGCGGTCGTGAAGTTGGTACTGTATTTACCCATCTCCGACGTTTTGTAGTCCCAGGGGAATACGTGGTGATAGTTGTGCCACCCCTCGCCGACGGCCGCAATTGCCACGAAGGTGCTGTTCGTGGGGGAAATGTTGCTACAAAAAATACAGAAATGATTAAAGATTGGCTGAATTTGATTAATTGAGGGAGATACTCACTTATCGTACGGCTTAGTTCCCCAGATGTGAGCTGCACTGTTGACCAACCATGTTCCGTTAAGAGACAGTACATATCGGAAGATCGCTACCACGTACCACGAGTTGGACAAGGTCTCATCGAGGTAGTAATGCGCCAAAAAGGTCGGAATAACGAAACAAAGCAGTGGCATCAGGACAGCGTAGTATCTGCGAGTGAGAGAAAGCCATTTGTTAGCTTCGATTGATGTAACGAGAACCGCAGTTTTGTTACCCACCTTTTCTGGAACATCACGATCGGATCCGCCTCCAAATCGCTCATATCGACGGCTTTTCCCCTCTCCCGCACATCCGGATGTTTCTTAACCATCAACCATCCGATGTGGGAGAAGAAGAACCCACGTCGGGCATTGTGCGGATCGGCATCCGTATCGGTGAACTTGTGGTGCACCCGGTGATCCCGCGTCCACTCGAAAATACTGTTCTGGAAGGCAAGCGTCTGCGATAGCATCAGGATCAGCCGGAGGGGCCACTTGGCCTTGTAGGAACGGTGTGACCACAGCCGGTGGGCACCGGCCGTGATGCCGAATGCACCGAACATTCCCAGGGCGAGGGCTGGAAAAGAGAAGATTGGTGAGAGGTTAAAAAGAATTCGGCTATTGACTGTGGATTCATTTCTACCCTTCAAAACAGAAATTCAGAATGCATTTTGCGTTGCGTAGGCATCTGGACCACTCACTGAGAAGCCCCAAAAAATGTCTCAAAATCGACCTACTCGGATCTTCATTGGACAATTTTAATACATCGATTTCTTAGGGGGTTGGTTTAGATTTGTAAAAAGTCATAAAAAATTTATCAAAAACGTCCTGACGCTGTAAGGGTTGATCAATTTATTCAAGATGTAGAGCTTTATCGATATGGGTAGTAAAAGATTCCTCATTTAATGATCCAATTAAAATTTCGTCTGAATAAGATTATTGAGAAACCAACTAGCACCATATCATTTTGCTGCCTTAGATGTGGCTGAATCCGCAATCCAATAATTTCCAATTTAAAATCATTTTTCTTCGATGCTTCAAAATATTTCACGATGAAATATTTTCTTTGCTCGCTGCGATGATGAATAGAATCGATGCGGCGACAGTGGTAAAGATAACTGTCACTGCTATTCACGTTCCGAATTTGAATTCCTTTCTGTATTTACGGTGCACGATGCCGTGAACAGTTGCAGTCGTAATCTTCTGCTTCTCATTGTTTAAGTTATTTTCCGTAGGCCTATTTCCGCTACGAGACCAAAAACCGACTCCAGAGAGGTGACTCCTACTATCTGGACTAGATATCCACCCATAAACTTATGGACCAGGGACCAACGGTTTTTTCCTCCCTTCCGAAGAAAGGCGTGATGGAGGTATAACCTTCCATCTCCAGGGCTAAACATATTTACATCTCTGGATGTAATAAATATAAGTGAACAATTTCTGCCATTTTTATAGGAGACGAACTACTGCGACCATTATTTAGATCTATTGTTGTATGTCCCTTCCTTAATCTTGGTGTACTATCTACTATGGCATATCACTATTGATGAGTGATTGTTATTATTGAAATACACACTCTTCCCAGTTAGGCAAACAACAATTTCCTTTCACAAGGATTACAACATCATCTGCAAATCCAATCACTTCGTATCCCATTTCAGTTAATGATTTCAATAGCTCGTCTACAACTAATGACCACAATAGGGGTGATAGAACTCCGCCTTGAGGACATCACTTATTTGTTATTATTATCATAGTCAGTGACGTACATCCAAACGTGCTATTTATTTTACGGTTTGTAGGCATTGAGTTGATCCAATTTATTGTATAGATATTCAACCCATGTTTTCTCATAACATTCCGCATTGAAGTATGAGATGCATTGTCGAAAGCTTTTTTCTATGTCGAGAAAAGCCGCAAGTGAGATTTCTTTTGTTTCAATAGAATTCTCTAGTTTTCCAACCAACATATGCACTGCATCCATTGTTGATTTGTTGCTTTGATATGCGAATTGAAATTCGCTCAGTGGAAAGTCTTTCAAGTACTCTGCTTTAAGGGGTTACAAACCTTTTTATTTTCACAAAAAATGGAACTTTTTTTTTATTACTTTTTCTCCTTGAGCATATTTTCCCAAATTTTTATGGAGATCCGAAAAATAGATAGAAAGTTACAGCTCTTCCAAGCGCGCTTCGTCTACGAAGAGCAGTGGTAATTTGAAATTTTAAACTCGATTATCTCGAAATGTCGATTTTCCAAAAATTGTTTTTCCGTGATCACGATTGCCGAAAAACCACTCAACCGATTTTCTTCATTTTTTTCAATTGATCGTAATTAATTTTTCTCGTTCCTTAACGTTTTCTTTTTCATGCATAAATTTTTGTTTTGCAGATGAGATTTTTTAATACAATTTTTGGAGCTTAAAACAGCGGTTTTTCTTAGGAAAAACGTTCCAGAATGCAGGAACAAAATTACTATTTATTCAATTAATCATTTAGGTACGAGGAATACTCTTTTACTAATGGAATTTTTTGAGTTTTGGGATTTTAATTGATCTATTGGTCTTCAATCGTGATCACCACAAACCTCTTAAACAAAAAAGGGTTTCGGGGAAAAGGCCATAACTCCGCCAATTCTCAATTTTTATAAACTTTTGCTTGTTTATTTCACTGAAAAATATATTACCAAAATACTATAAGTTTGTTGAAATGATATAATTTCTTTACGCCTTTATGTAAATTCAATGTTTCATGACATTTTTCTCACAAAAAATATGTAACCCCTTAAGCTTTAAGCTGATTCGCCTAAGATTTTGAAAGTGATGTATCGCGATTTTGGTGCAAATATGACCCTTGTTTGTCTCCAGCTTGTAGGTATATACTACCCATTATCGCATATATGTCCCGTTTTCTATGGGATTTCCTATCTTCATGGGACTGACTTGTGATCATAAGCAGTATAGTTTAGTATTAGATCTGTTCTAAAGGCTCTCGTCAGGTATGGAATGATATGCTGTTTGCTTTTTTGTAGCATTATTAGCAGTATTTCATCCATCTCCGGCGATTGGAATGGTTCAAAGGAGTTGTAAAAGCATCTCGACTATGTTGCGTCGTACGGCTGACCAGGGCTCCTTCTCCAATATTCAATTATTGAAGAATAAACATTATGTTTTTAATAAAAAATACTGAAATCGTCGAAAAAAATTGTTTTTAAATACTCGACTGAAAAAAAAAATCTCTTTTTTTATTGAGCACCCGTTATTATAAATGGGAAACGAACCAGGAAAAAGTTTCTCCATCACGATACTAAGTGTTTGGGAATCAATAGTGAAAGTTCCATCGCCCTCCTCCACACTACCTAACCCGTTTGTATGATTTTTTGAAAGGGGAGTTTGTTCAACTAACTCGCACATCAGCCTTCAACTCTTTCTTCGCGATTTCCTAATTTCTGCGTTATATGTCGTAAGAGACTCTTTGTCTTTATACTCCAGGAGACTGGGGAGAACACAAGCCCCCCCCCTCCTCTTCTTTTTATTTTATGACTACGTCTATGTTATTCAGCAATTCATTCTGAACATTTCAATCAAAGGTACCAAGACTCTGCGATGACTATATTCTCGTTAATTTAAGTTTTAAATGTCGATGTCGCTGGAACACTGGCAGTGTTGGAAAAAATAATAAATTTCTGCATTTGGATTGAACCATAATTTAACAATTTTTTTGAAAACTCTTAGCTAGTTATCGTCTTCGACAAAGTGGTTAACCAAGTTTTATAAAGCTGGATTTCCATATTGAGTAAAATAGCGACTTTATTAACGTATAAATGCAAAATAATTGATTTCTTCATATAAAATCCCATACAAACTTTTAACGCAATACGTAAACCCGGAAAACAACCAATCGCTACCAAATTTTGGCACAGGTATTTGGGATCACAAAAGGAACTTAAAAAGTGCTGTGTCCGCTAGTTTAAATCATTTTCAAGTTTTCCCATAGAATTGTGAGCCATTCTAATGAACATATATATTATTTTTAGAAAGATGAGCCTTACCGATGTATGAAATAAAAGGAGAATTTTATTATTCATTCAAAGACCGAAATGCGAGGAAAACGTAGTCAAAGGCAGTCTAAGTTAATAGGTTTTATAAATTTTCAACAATATTGCGAAATATCGATAAATATCGAAGATATAGAAAAATTTCATTTTTCTTCGCGAACTTAAGCTACCTCTGGCAGCACTGCTCCATTGGAATCTATCTAAAACTATCTTTTCTCCAGGAGAAAATTGTTTGAAACCATCTTTGCGCGTGAAGAGCAGAGCTTCGTGCTCTCACTAAGTTAGTGTCGGATTCTGATGAGACGAAGTCGAAACGCAAATTCCATAATCAATTTAGGAGCTTATAGTTCTAATAGTACTATAAATTTCCAGAGAAAAAACTACCAGTTTTACAACACTACATTACCATTTAGACCCTTCCAGTGAGCTCTGAACATTATTTTTCTTATTTTTAATGTGAAATCTAGCGATAATGGGAATAGTAAGGATGCAGTTACCTCAACACGTTGATCGTTAGATAATGTACATTCTAACAAAAAAAACCGGAACAGCCACTTTACAGACAGTTCGAGAATCAAACTGTACCAACTGTCCAAAAGCTGTCTGCTATTCAACATCGGTGTAGGCTCACAAAAAATAAATCATTATAAAAAGTGGTTCCGAAATGGTCGAGGTCGATCTAACAAGCGATCCGGTTTCGGCCTACCTCACACTCAGTTCTACCATTATTCCATTCAACCGGGGAGGGATGACAGATTAAAGTATGTCTACTGTTCCGTGACCAGATTCGAAATTCAAAGCCTGGCTGAATGGGGTATCCTCTTATCGTGGAATGGCTCTAACAATTTGATCACGACTTGTCAGAGCAATTTACCCCTTTGAACGAAGTCGAGGAAGAGCGTTATATGTGAACAACCCCTACGGCGTGTTCTAAAGCTGTTCGCCTCGCCCAACCTGGTTTTCGGTTTGATTGATTGATGCTACAATGTTAGGATGTACTGTTGAGAGTTAATCGAATAACTATGATAGCAACCCGAGAAAAGATTAGCATCGCTGTTGACGCTTGGTTAAGATGATAGAAAAAGACAGTGGCCACGTTGGCCGCTAACCGCCTGTTACACCTTACAAGCAATAAAACTAGTGCTACCCGTTCGAGGACAAGGGACAATATTTTTGGACTGGTTTCGTCGGCTATAAAATTCGTATGGCGTATCAACTGAACTGATTAATATTCAAACTTGTTGATATTTGATGTTCTATGGTATGCTGATCTAATCAGGTTTGATATCTTATCTCCGAGCGTGGGCTAACAGATGTAACCTGGACGGCGGGACCAATTTCCGTCTACATGCACATGAAATGCATACGCACGTCATATGCTTAATTCACGAAATTGATCACTTAGATCTAATCACCCGATTACTGCTCGTATGATCAATTTTGGAAACCCGTTTGACGTAAGTTCCGAGAGTGATGAATGACCGTCACGCGATCAGGGAACATAAAGCAGACCGTTCCCGAAAACAGAAAAAAATGAATGGACAGGAACCACGATCGACGCAAGTGTGTCGGCCGAAATTTGCACGGTGCGATGCACTGCATAGAAATGATCTCATTAGTCCCGGCTGATCCCATAGCTGGGTACGATCGATCCGAAAGAATCGGGATTTCACGAGGGACGATCAGTCCGAAGAGGTGAAGGTACACAGCCGGGGAGTGCACTTTCCAGTGGTTACGGAATTCGGTATGCCATGCGCGGTAGCGGTTCAATCACGATTGATTACGTCATTGGCCGACGGATTGAAGCAGGCTGTTGCTAAGGTAATATTTTGGTCAAATAGGGAAGATAGTTCTCGTGAGTAACACCAACAAATGTCACGTATCATATGTAGTCCGAGCATCTGCTGGGGTAAGATTCCCATGTGAAGAATGCGGTTCCAACGAACTGTTCGATTCAGTATAGAGTGACAGGTGTTGTGAAACTTTGTTGAGAACTGCTTATACCGCTAATTTCGAGACTAACAACAATCGTTTCGCTGACCCGGTTCCGATTCAGCAATTTGATATCAACATTTTATTTGAAGTGGTGGCCAAAATTCTCCAGCTGGTTGCTCGTATTTATACGTATATATGGTTTGTTGTCGTTGTGAATCGCGATCGTCATGAAGGGCAACTAAAAACAAGTCCGACAGCGGTAATTAGCTCAACTTTACGATCGCTATAACTGTTGCTAGATGGCTGCGGCACATGATAGACAAGTGGCATGCTTTATTCACAGGGAAATGACGCGAAAGCTTTAAAGGCAGGTCGTAATCGGCAAAAAGTAGCCAAATGTAGCGTGTTCTTAAAGATGCAGTAAAAAGTTGCGTCTGGTTGTTCGTGGTGAGTGGCTTGCTAATGGCATTTTATGGCGTTTTCGTTTTTGACAATCAACTACACCGGTGTAGTCGATACTACGCGCATTCAAACTTGGGTGTAATCAGTCGGTCTCTTTTTTTGCACTACACCGGTGTAGTAATAAGAAGAAAAAAAATGTAAACGCTATTAGTTATGTCGTTTTTGCTTGATGCGAAACTGAGTTAGGTTCTAACCCTAACTGCCAAGTCTTGGGTTAAAACCTGACTCAGTTTCGGGGTCAAACGAAAACGACATTAGATTCGCCTCCTGTTAGGTAAACATTACACGGTAAGCAAGGCGGACATAGCAAGCTATGGTTTTCAACCGCAGCAAATGTTGCTGTTGAACATTGTTCATCGAGAAGAGCATGCCGGAAGCAACCATATTTGCAGTGTCGGGTGAAAATAGCTGTAAGACAATCAATATTAAACCAAATGCCATGTTTGATTGATTTAAATTTTTCTCAGCCAATCATTGATCAAAAGGGGTCCAAACCAAACAAAGGCGAATGAAATAATTGAAAACTTTCTTGCTGTCACATAAACTCTCAACTGCTCAATAGTGCCCGGTGAAGGTGCATTTTCTTCCTGTTTAGCTAATTCATGCCACACTGCACACTGCAAGTGCACCGGTACCAAACGGATGCTTATGCAACTTGTGAGGAGGCTTTCTCTGAAGGGACAACAAAGACGAACAACAACTTGATGGATAGTTAGTGGGAAGTCTATCAAAACCAAGGTGCGCATTTGATGCAGCCCGAGATTGTTGACCGCAGAAGAAAGTGAAAACAAACGTTGCAAAACCTGACAGTAAACATTGAAGGACCTTTGGAAAGGTAAGATTTAAGTGGAACCAGTGCGGGGTAGTTGATCACTACCTTACCCAGTGAATAGTTCGCCAATTCAATAACAAAAAATCCAGGAATAGACCTCAATGAAATGGAAGACGAGCTCACCGTACTTTTGCATTGCAACCTGCATTAGTACAACGTAAACAAATTGATGAGGCCCATGATGGAAGATAAGGTGGTTGTGCCACATCAACCGCATTCGCATTCAACACAGAACAAAACATCACACTCTTTCTCATGACCCTGTCATGGTCGCTTCCGGCTAATTGTAGATCCAGCGTTTGCCAACTGTTCGCAATTCATACATCATAACGTTGAATGTTGCTCATTAGTTTCCACAAACATCGAAATGATGCAAATTTGAAGCTCAACAACGCGTAACCACGTGTAAGTAAATTCCTCATTCAAAGCGCATATTGCCAAGTACCTTATTGGAAAGAACAAATACGAACATCACACGGCGGTGTGACGTATCGAAAGCTCTATAATTCGATTCTGTGAAGCACCTCACGTGGTACTGCGTTCCCTCGGGGACCCCAGCTGGTAAACATCAGGAGACAGTCATTCAAATGCTTCCCATTAGCGGGAAGCGTCGAATTGAAAACGCAACCTTTAAAAATTACAGTTTGATTGGACATTTGCATGTCTCAAGTTATTCCGAACAGGTCTCTCGCCATCAGTCTGCTCGATGCGAATCGCTGACAAAGCGAGTGGAACTAGCCCCGCACCTCCTATGTTCTAACCGTGGTGCACTGACGACGGTGACGGTTTATTTCGAGATGCTCGAGTGATGTAGGTTTGTAAAAATTAAATTGACACACGTGTCTAACTGTTAGTCATAAAAATTTCGGGGATTCTAATGACGAGTCGTAATATGATAAGGAAACGGAACGGAAACCTTGCTCGATCAAAAACTTGCACTCCATCGAGTTACTGCACTACCATTCTGTATTTGCCTGAGGCTGAAAGTGACTCAGTTCCGACCTAACAGCTGTTAGGTTTGCTACCATACCACCGATGCGTAGACCAGCAGAGTTCCATTAGAAGCGTTCGTTTGAGGTGACTAATCTGGTTTCGAACCGGGGATTTCGAGAAGAAACGAGACATAAAACACGTATCGTATCGAAACAGAACTGATTAACATTGATATAAATTATATCTCGAGTAAATTATAATAAGGACTGGAAACCCAACTAGAAAAATTCATTTTGAGTGAAAATTCAGGCTTTCGTATTAGTATAAGACGTCGCATCAGCAGATGAAAGAGATCATTTTTCTTTTTTTAACTGTCAAAAATTATGTTCGAAAAATAATGATTCGTCCAAATTTCCCCACAAAGCGGTTTTGACCGTTGGCTAATATGCCCTAATCACGAGTTACTCGAAAAAAGGTGCATAATTCCGCGCACAACCGGATGGTTGAAAAATTAATTTTTGAAACGATTTACAATATTAAACGGTACCATAGAGAGACGCAGGGCCGTCACGTGAGAGCTACCAAAGACCTGAGAAGGGCGAAACGGAAGAGTCATCGAACTGGTGGCAATACTAGATATGTAAATAAATACGATTGGGTTCGTCGCTTGATACCCATGTAGGTCATTTATCAAAAGTTTGTTATTAGGATGTCAGATTATTTCTCAGATAACCGGCTGTTTACTTTTGGGGGCTATGTTGAGGCGCAGTGTTCGGAAAGTTTTCCAAATATTTGAACTTGTTTGAAACAGCTGGAAAGTTTCTCGATTGAACGAGATTTTGAGACCAGATTTGACTATCAGGTTCGAGATTTACCCTTGACAAGGGGCTAATCGAGTTGAATTGTAATGTTACGGCTCGCCCCAGGAACAACTTTTGAGATTGTGATTGTGGTCCATTGTCAAGGTTAGGATCGGATCTCGTTATTTTCTTGGATCCTCTACTCGGTATCTGTAATAGGTAGCTAATATGTATTAGAAACAATTTGGATTATTTACAATGCTGGTGAGAGCGAGAGGCAACGACACTCGATTCATACGTTGTTTACAAACAACAGGATTTATTTGTTGCTGGCATAACCTACAGGAAAACAGGCTGCTGAAAAGATGTTTGTAAATATTTACAAATAAATTTAATCCATTATTCCATTTTACGAACTTCGTAAACTGCACAGGATAGCATTTCCTCTAGCTTCCTTATGTCGTTTCTGCTTGAAGCGAAACTGAGTCAGGTTCTAACCTAGAGTGACCATATCAGGCGAGTACAAACTCAGGGCAGTCAAAAAGGTATCAACTCTCCTATTTCGTTTCGTTAGAACATGCATGGCAAATAAAAAAAAGTCCGGGGGTCACGTGGGCAAAGTTCTGCCAAAATATCTTGCATGAGAATTTGATTACCGAGTACTTCTTCGGTTTTACACACACGCGTGATTCTTGTCACATCACAAACAGCGAAAGTTTCAAGCTGTTGTTGACGAAATATTTGGAGATCGTCTGCGAAGGGTCGGAGAGGAGTTTTCGACACTAACGTGTATTGTGTATCGTCATTGAAGTAAAGCAGAAACATCAACGGTCCCAAATAGCTTCCCTGGGTTATTCCTGACGTTAGAAATAAATGTGGGTGTCTGACCATCTCCAATGACAACAATTATCTCTCATTCTGTAATAAAGAAATGAATTAACTACAAGATCTACCGAATCGGTGCGGCGAATATATCTGCCATAACTGGCAAAATTGTAGCATAGTTTTGACATTTTAAAAATGTTAACAATTGCGTAATCTTGACGGATATGCCACGTGCATGGTACGGTGTCTGGTAATCTGGTTGAATGCTGTTTGGCCGAATGCTATTTGGTCGACTGCCACTTGGCCGAAAATGTCAATTGGTCGAATGGGTCATGTATCTGAACGCCAATTGGCCAAATACTGTTTGACCGAAGGCCATTTTGCCAAATGCCATGGTCGACTGGTTTAGGCTCTAGGGTTATTTGACCGAAAGTAAGTCTCAGTTTCAGCTCAGCTTCTCGCCGCCACTCTGTTGGCAGCCTTATAGAGTTGCTGCGATAAGCTGAGCTAGAACTGAAACTGGCATTAGGATGCGAAGTGCGAGGAGCCTCCTTGGCGAAAATCAAAGCGTTATGGTGAGAACAGCCAACTTGCTCGGCTTCCACTCTGACATCACCGCTTTGATTTACTGCAAATTGGTGCTTCGCGTCATAAAGCTGTAATCGAAACAGGCATGTAATCAGAAGGGAGCTAAGCAGCTATCGGTATCTCATTTGCTTTGAACAATTTGACGAAAAAATGTCAAAGATTGATATTTCCAACCACCAAAGGCAATAGTTACGATAGTCAGTGTGGTTTGTGTTTAACAAAAAACAGTTTATTTTTATATTGTGTGCCTTATCTGGATTATTAAAGAATCTGTTGCACTGATTCTTGCCGTGGCGTTCTGTTGAGATGAGTGAAACGCAGCAGCGAGAATACAGTGGCTATTGACTTCGGGTTTTTTTCGTATAAAATCGAGCATTCGTTATATTGCCGTTTGCTGAAGGTGGAAATTGAGCTCAGGCCTACGGGAGTCGCATTTATCGTATTCTACCATGTTATATTACTATCAAAAGCCTACGATGTCATTACCTGAAACGATAATCAAATTTGTGGCAGCTGTTCAGGTAATACTGCCACCTGTCAGTACCATTCGTGTGGAAGTTCACATTCGTAATCTGTAGGAGCAAAAAGCTAGAAAGAACATCTGATCACCAACGTGGGGGCTTCAACCGTGATAATAACCTCCAAGATTCAGTTGGTGAGGTAAAAAATATTTACCTGGCTCGGAAACAGGTCTCGTCGCGCTATGGCTAGTCGCTGGCACGAGATGTGCCGGCAAATTATTAAAACTCACTTTATTGTGCATATCAAAAAAATATAAGAAATGTTATAGAAGACTGAGCACTAAACACTCCAAAAATTAATACTTTATCACTAGTGATTGCCTCGTTCAAAAAAGCGCTGAGACGATATAGCCGAGAAGACAGTTTTTTTTATTTTCGCATCCTTTTAACGCAATTGCATTTTTATAGTCACATACTTTAATTTTTATTCAAGCAATAATTTTCGGAGTAAGGAGCGCTATAAATCTGAAAAAAAACCTGAATATTTCTAATAATCGTGCAATACGTTAAAAAATAATTTAAAAGTAAAGAGTGCACACAGTGGTAAAACATCGGTTTTACTGAGATGTGAGTGAGTTCATTTACCCACGTATAAGATGTGATTTTGTATTATTTACTTTGTTGATATAAAGAAGTGTACACAGCAGCAATTGAACTAACGGTCAAGATATTGTCCTCTCTCTAGATCGAATTGCAACTGCTGCTGAATCATATTGTAGTCAAACAAATATATGAACAATTAACTTCCAATTTGCGCTAGTTAAATTCACATGATACACTTAATGTTGCAATCAGCTGCAGCATTTCAGACGCTTTCTGTGGCTCGCAAGTAAGGTCCATGTAATTTAGAAAATGACGCGACGATACAGACATCAATAAACAATCACAGAGCGCGACTGGAATGTTGCGACTGGTTGAATCTTTAAATAAATAATTTAGGGTTAACGTTTCGATTTCATGTCTTCAGTATGTGACAGTCTCTCGTTCTTTTTTGTCCGTTATGGAATAATAAGCGAAAGATTATCGTAAATCGAAGAGAAAAGAAAATAAAAGAAAAAAGAATAAATCAACATGAATTAAAAGATATCAGTTATTGTGTGTGATTTTCTTTTGATTAGTGAACATTTTTTTCAAACTGTTTTGCAGGGGAAAGTGATTATTCTATAATATATATATATATATATATATATATATATATATATATATATATATATATATATATATATATATATATATATATATATATATATATATATATATATATATATATATATATATATATATATATATATATATATATATATATATATATATATATATATATATATATATATATATATATATATATATATATATATATATAACTCACTTGCAATTTTGAAAATAAAATAAATAGGTAATATCCTGAGTAACACCGGTTGTTGACTAGCAGTTTCTGCAACATAATTCGTTGCAATTAGGTGTATGTCAACCATTATTGAGCAGATTCAGCAACTAAAAAGCTCCAGCCTTTATTTATGCAACTGATCGCAGTCGTTATTTGTTGCAGGTGTGACTTGGGTTCGTAAATAAACACAAAATTGTTCTAAAATGCATAGAAATGTTGAAGTTTAATTTAAATTGGATATGTCTTAAAATTGAGCTAGAGCAAAATTCGTAAAAAAAAATCATAGAACAGGCAGTAGTGGCAAGACGTCAGACCGATAAACTAGAAGTTCAACTGTGTTTCCACATTTACAAATCGCCTGCCAAATCGGAAATTTGGTAGCAAAATTTGACATTGTCTTCTTTCGGACATTCCGTGGAATAGTAAACAGGACTTGATGCTGACGTATTCCTATCGAACGACGTAAATTTGATAAGCAACTGTATATTTCTTTAGACGGGGTTTTTTGGATAACATCGCAGGTAACCAACAAGCATTAGTGTATGCAGTAAAAAGCATATAATTTGCATTCCTTGCGGTATATTAGCATTCTTCATGCAAAACAATTGTTAATCTGCATTTGAACAACTGTTTAAAAACTTCTTGTCAGTAAGCAGAATTCTGAATGCACAACAGCAGTGAAATAGCATGTTCAGGGCACAGCAGTAATGTAAAAGCGACTTTTCAATAGCATTTAAAATGACTTAAATGCTTATCAGGTAGCCGTTAAGACGCATTTCGCATGCTTATTAGTTAGTTAGATGCTTATTCGGACTCTACAACTTGTAAACGGGCACTGTTCTAGCACCTTTGGGAATTGTCATATTCTCTTAGCCCTTAAATACTTTTGAACTCTTGAATATCCATTATTGGAACTGAAGTAAATTGTCATTTGTGAATAAAAAACAAATAATAAAAATTAAATACATAATAAATAATTTGACGACATATTACGAGCCTTTCACATAGCAGGAAACATACTTTTAAAATTTTTAGGCTCTATTGTCTAAGTTTTGGAATTCTTTCCACTAAGGGATCATCCATAAATGACGTAGCATTATATGGAGGAGGGGGGAGTTTTGTATTTTGTGATGATGTGTGACGACAGGGGGGTAGAAGGTCATGTCATGCTACGTAGCTTTTTTAAAGGGGAATAGAATAGAATTTTTAAAAAAAGGGGGACAAGGGGGGGGCAGAGTTACCGTCAAGCTACGTAATTACCAGGGGGGGTATTTAGAGGTTTGTGACGAAATGCTACGATGGGGAAGGGGGGTGTTAAAAATCACTCAAAAAATGCTACGTCATTTATGGATCATCCCTAAGAACTTATTTTAGTTTTATTGACTATCTCTAGCCATCAGAATGGATACATTTAAGAATTAATTTTTTAGTTTATATTTCGGCCTAGCAGTCTACGGAGTTTTTTTAGAACCGAAAACGTTTTTCTCTATCCGACGTTTTGATGCCGGTTAACATCATCTTCAGATGATAGAACTAGTTTGGAACCGCCATCACCAAATAGGAATCTCTAATAGAATTAGGGCAGTTTTACGCAGCAAGGTCTGCATTCACTAGACTCTCTCTTTACACATTTTTTTCTGCCAGGTTGTAACCAGTGTTGCCAAATGTGGAAACAGCTCTCTGTCATGAAAGGCACCGCTGTACAGCCAGCGTCACTGCCATGAAAATCAAAACAACAATGTATTGATTTTCTTCATCATATGGTATCTAATCATTAAGTGATACGCTAGAATATAGGGCATAGCCCCAAAAACAATTGTTGGTTTGGGAATGTATAGCCATAATGCCTCATCTATGAAGTGCACTGTCAAACTTCTTATGTTTGTATAGGGTTACCAGAGCACTGATTTGAAAATAGCGGACGAAAATAACTGACCACCGCCCGGTCGCAACCCCCCTTTCTATTGAGTAAAAACTGTTCCAAAAACATCACAATCATATCACTTACCAACTAGAAAGGTACTGAATTTGGCCGACGTGAACAGCAGATAGGTTCCGTACAAAAATCCACCATGCAGATAGATGAACGCGATGATGTTACGCCAAACCAACGTTCTCGGATATGTGGGCCTGCTACTGCTGGTGGTGGTGGTAGAGGTTTTCTGTTCAGTCTTTTGGCTTTCGTCCGTCTGTGGGAGAAACGGTATCCGAATATCTCTTAAAAATAGGATTAACTACAGCCACCGCTGGGTCGGAATCTCACCTGGACACGCGTTGTCGTCAGAGGTTCGGAAGTTCTTACATTCAGGATGGATTTGTTTACTTTTATCTGGTTGTTGTTTGGGTCTTCCTGTTCTATACACGCCTCCGCCAGGAGAAGCGTGTTCCCGAGAACATTAGGGGCCATCATGAGAATGTTGTGCAATATCCGAGCTGTAACAAAAAAAAACAAATGAAAAGGCTTGTTACCTGTTTGGCAGTGAATAAACAATTTATAAATTCAAATTGCATAATGACAGGTCTATCAACCGTCAATAAAATTGTTCCCGATCGATGCATAACAATCAGTTCTAGCGGCTAGAGTAATTAGAATGCACCATCGATCGCAGTCCTTAATTCTCTCGGAGATGGACGGAACCAACATGGCCTTCTTGGTGCCCGATCGATTCCGGCAGACATCTTAAAAGTCCTTTAACGACCATGTCTTCAATCACAGCGCATCACACGCGTTTAACAATGCTCCCTCCCCCGTGGAATACCAATGAGAAAAACCGCAAGTCGTGTGTCAATTTTGTGTACACCCAAATGGTACCGTACATAAATATTCCGAGAAGCCGATAGGCCACTGTACTATACCACGCAGATCATGCGTTGCGGTGTCGGTGGAACTTTTTTTATGGCCAGAAAGTTCTTCTTCGGGTGCGAGCAATACGTGAACACAATTGATTTTCTATTTACAAAACAATCAAGATCGTAACCGCGTTGTCTTTCCCTCGGATAGGGCTTCCTGTTGATAGCCGTGACGCATTTGGCGGGTAAATGCAAAGATCGATCGCACTCGCATGCTGAAGTGGTCATTGCCGGGCCGGGATGATGAATAGTGACCATTTTAATGAATCAGTTTCCTTTAAGGTAACGCTGCGTGACAACTGGAGCCGCTATTTATGCCCCATGCATGCGAAGAAGCTATTATATTTTTGGACTGACCAAGCTGATGTTGAAATTGATCATCTCGTCGATCAATAATCGTAAACAACTGGGAAAAGACAAAGGTATGGCCCATTACTATATTTACACAGATCCGCTCAAGGGGAGCACAAATTTTGCAAAGGGAAAACGGCCAAAAACTGGTTTACATCGGTGATATCAATTGCAATATGCGCGCCGGTATCACGCCGACTGACATACTCACACAGTGCACTTTCTCCTTTTACGCTTAACCCGCCGTGTTGCATTTTAACATTACTGAATGACATTGTACAGTGTACTGGTGCTTCTTCCTCGTCGGATGGCCCGCTTTCGGGCAGGTTTACGACTACCTTGTACTAGGTTAGGTAATCGGAAACCGGTGCCGAGCATAGGAGGAGTGCGCAAAAGGTTTCGGGTGGGGCATGAGTGGAATTTGCGAGGTCATGCATTGGTTTCCTGATGCTTTAAGGTCCTTAACCGATGGTGGTGAAAACAGAATGTGGTGAAAATTGTTGTTACGTACGATGCACCTAACTTCCACATATAACCGTTAATTGCCTTATTTCTTTATCAACTGCTCAGTTTTGTGTTAAATGATAACTGAGTTTAAGCCGGGTGGACCGTTGAATTCAGTAAACATGTGATGTCCGAGAAGCAAAGCAGAGCTACTGCATTTGCTTCCCGGGACAGCACTTGGGACAGGTCAGTCGCTTTAGACGTTCACATGTGTCATGTGAACTGTTTGGATTTTTTGTGTCTCCAGGTTTTTTACGTAATATTCGATTTACGCAACTTTTTTGCACACTAAATTCGAAATAACGAACTCTTTTTTACGAACTACGTCTGTAAAAAAGTATGCAGCTCACCTGGGTTCAATTCCCAACCAGCACATAGGGTTAGAGGTATTTCTAAACAGATTTTTCTAACCCGAAAAGAGGCGCATGAAAACTTCTATAATCGAAAAAATAAGAGTTGAGTATTTTCTGAATTGGGTGGATGAGTACACGATGGCAATGGATGTCTGAAGCCATTTTAGAATCCAAGATGGCGACTTACTGTTGATATTAATTCTCCATAACCTCAGCAATATGAGTATTTTTGGAATGGGGTTGACGAGTAGATGACGGATACCGATGTCGGAAGCCAATTCGTATACCATCAGTCTATCTTCTGACCTCGCACAAAGCAAAAGCAAAAAATCGCTACGCTATAGCCACCAGTGAGGCAAGCCAGCACTTTGTTCTATATCCAGTGCACAAACAGTATTTTATCGTTTTCCCCGGCAGCGCAGTGAAATGAGTGCCCCTGCTACGGGGTAACACGATTTCGATCGACTTCAATGAAACTCGTCTTAGACCATCTATAATAGGTGTGCCTGTGTGTAAAGGGAATATAAACAATATTTGTTATTTTTTTTTTTTCTTATTTTCCGAATGTACTGTTGTAATGGGATGGTCAAAAAGTGACGAAATCTATCCACAAAAATAGTGTATTAGTTCAAAAAGATTCGTTTTAAAATATTCACATTTCTATACCAAGCTCTCAAAAGTCGGCTTCATAATCGCGAATGGATTGCATTCTATAGCAAGGTAGACAATGTTGTCATAACAATTTGGAAATGTTTCAATGCCAAATATACAAACTACCTTATTTCATCCATAAATCTAATCCCACTAAAAAAGTTAAAAGTATTTTTTTACTGGGTGTGTCATTTTATCCTCGAAATCGCCGCACATATATCAGTCGTAAACTTAATGTTCTCTTCTGGAACATTATAGGATGATAAAACTACAAAACTGAAACAGAAACAGGTTTTTGGTTCTTGTTTCGCCGGCAGATCCGGAATAGGGTAAGCCAATTAATTGATTAGAAATATTAACGGCGAAACTTAACTGCAGTGCATGTCTGCTGTCCGCTTTCGGAGTTAACGTATGCATTTTGAATACATTCCAACCGAATGAGAATGTGACAAATAACAGATCTACCGCGACAACGTTATAAAAACCAGACCACATTCGTGATTCGCAACTAGGAACGACAGAAAGATAACAGCACAAATAGAATGACAGTAATGTACAATGCATTTGTTTACATAATTAATAAAGACGCTGAATCTATCTGGACAAAGAGGATAAAGACTCGCCATCTTAATCGTTGGTTTACCATTTACCAATTTAGAAACGTGTCATTCCAATCGAGCGCGAGACCTGTCAATTGTCGGTCCTCGTTCGAGAAGGATTCGAAAAGATTTTCTTCGGATTGAGTACCATTGACAGGTCTCGTGCTCGATTGGATTGATACGGACTGACAAATGGTAACGGGTGTTTAATAAAAAATGAGAATGATTTCAATACCTTTCTGTAATTAAAGTAAAGAGCGTATTTTTTCCCTCCAAGGGAATTGCTCTCTGGACTCCCTAGAAATGGGTGGCATGTTTCTTTTCACTCGGGTGCTGTCAGTTCTATCGAATATGGCGTCGAAACAGCAAGCACTCCGCGAGCGTGTTGTACGGTTTTACGAAATGGATGGTCATCGTGGAAAAAAAAATTTACGGAACACCATTTTTGAGACGAAAACGTGCCCTTGAGTACAGTTTACCGGATCCTGGCATCCTTGAGCGTGGAACAGAAGGCCGATAGCGGCCGTCCGGCAAAGATAATGACGAAGAAGAAGGAAGCGTTGAAAAAGCTTTTCGACAACAAGGACGGAACGATTTTGCGTGACGCCGGCCGAAAATATCACTGCTCCGATACCTTGATCCACCGAACCCTCAAGATGGAAGACATCATCTGTCGGAAGAAGACTCGATCACCCGAGTACACGAACGTGAAATCGCAGTGCCGATGGATGACGAAGAATTACTGAACGACGAAAGTTACTTTCCGCTCTCGAAGACCCACATTCCAGGAAATGACAGCAACTATTCCAACTGAAAGCAGATTGTCCAACCACCAGATGACAATTGCTCGGAATGCTTGAGCATACAATGATATCTAAAGTTTTTAACGTACGAAACGAGCGGATAACCGAAGCGCAATTGACTCCTTGGCAATATTCGTCAAGTTAGTCTCAGTTCATTTGTGCTACTGATTGTACGTGGGATCTCATCATAAGTCAATAGATTAGATACCGGACAATAGCCTGGAGATTTTTCAGTTGATCCTTGACAACCGGTTAATGTGATCATATAGAGTCTTCAACAAGCCAATTACTCTGATTTCCGGTTAATTTCTCGTAAAGAAATATGACATACACAGCTTCATAACTTATTATCCAATGATAACTTAAATGTATTTATTTAGTCAATTTCCATTTCTTCCACTTACTTCAAGCTTCTAGAAATCTTAATAAAATAATACAATTACACCAACTCCACTCAACTGCATGATATAATAGCTGATGCACGGCACAGGGCCTAAAAGATGATCAACATAAGCATCCAATCAATGTAACGTAAAGCACGACATCACGTCATAGAGAGAAAAAGCCAACCCTTCTAATCACAATCCGACGCAAACGACGCCACCATTATAGAAACGATTCATTCTCCCATCGATCCAACTCGCACCTGACTCGAGGCATTGCACGAGCACGAGACCCAAGCTATCGGCAGCAATCTTCACACATATGTCCCCGCACTCGACGGATCATCGCAAGCCATAAGACCCGACTCAATTGATGAATGCTACTGAATACAGGCACTCCCTAGCTGAGGAGCCTAGAAGCTGAAGCAAAACGTGACCGGTTTCATTCAACACTGCACAGTGGGACGAGCCCGGACTTAAGTCCATATATGAAGGTTATGCGATATTCTCACTAGTATTTTTCTCGTATCAGCTGAGCCATCAGAGACATTTTCGCGAGATTTTAGGTGATTTGAATGCAAAATGAATTTTTGACAGCTTTTTGAAGGGCATAACTCATGTGTTTTTTGCATTATTTGACCATAGGAACTACATACGGTTATTCTCGTTTTTCAAAGAAACGGTTGATTTTATGAATTGCATTACTTCACCAAAAATATCCGTGTGATAAAATTACATCGTAAAATCGCCAAAAATAAGCCACTAGTTGGTTTAGTTAGTATTTAGATAACTGTTTGTCGTGAATTTTTATTGAATTCGAACTTCTAAAGCGATAACAACAACGACGCCCGTGAATGCCCGCGATCACACTATGCTCATTCGAAAGCTTTTCATTTTCTCTTTAAAATAAGCCTATGCTAGTTTTGCGAAAACTTGCGATAAGCAGTCAAAATTTGAAAAAACTGTGAATGGAGACGCATGGTTATTACTGATATTTAATTTTAATATTCACTTTATGACTGGAATAATGACACTAATTTATGCACAACTTTCAAATAGCATTTAGAGCATGCTCTACAAGGGTTTTACTAGTGATCAAAAGTAAGAAGCCGAATGGGGAGTATGGTTTTTAAGTGGTAAAGGAATTAGGAATGTTTAAAATTCAGTAAATATTTTCAACCATCTGAAATGTGTCATAAAATGTTTCATGAACTATTTTTGCTAACTTACGCAATAACTGTCAAATTGAGTGAACACAGTTGAGTTCTAGTCATTTGGTGAGACTATTTTTTCCGAGTTTGCATAGCGCTGATATAGCTTAAGGGTATGCGATATTATCCTAATAAAATAAGACCATTTTTAAATGAACCATATACGCGAAAAAAGGATTTTGGATTTATATTTATAAGCTATGAAATAAGCAATCTAAGCAACTTAAAACACACCTGCGAAAACAAAATCGTTAACCATCTTGTTGATTAGTGAATGTAAATCAATATTCCACTAAGCCGCTCAAAATGTTTGTTTTGAAAATGAAAAAAATGTAGTTTTCATACCAAGTAACCCACTAATGCATTAAACGTTTCATAATTAGTCGATCACATCTTATTTGATCCTTAAAAATAATGTAGTCATTTCTAAAGCCACATAATGTGAATCAATTCGTTTCAATACGGAAAATAAATTCCAAAATTACAATTGAAAGAAATCTTTATAAAAGAAAATATTTACTTTTGAGCCACTCTAATAAGTAGTAAAGTTAATTTCTATTTTCTATAACCAACATAGGAATTCAACGCACAAAAATGTCTTTAAACAAATTTTGAACCTTCACAACAAAATAATTACTTTTGAGCCACCCTAATGTATAATGATTTTTTTTTGCAAATGTTAATATCAAAAACGATTTAGCACACGAAAATTAATATACACAAATTTTAAGAACGATTTAGAAAAAAAAAATTTTTGAGGCACCCTAATGAATAGTAAATGTTCATTTTTGAAATGTTTTAATATCGAAAACGAATTCAGCGTACCAAAATTACATAAAAACGTCCTATATGAACCGATACGGAAAAGTTTGGACTTTAGTCCACCTTTTGTTCTAAGTCGTGCCACTGTGCGTGGGGCTATAGCCTATGCCATAACAAATACAAATAGAAATATTGCTTTTTTCTAGTTTTAATCACTGGAACCGCAGAAAGCTTGCCACAAAGACTGGTGCAATTTTGGGCGGAGTTACAGGCAAGATTGTAACTACATAAATAAACACTTGAAAGTTCTAAATTTTGAGGGGGAAGAGTTGACTAACAAAAACGCAATAAAATATCTTGGGTAGTTTCTATTCAATCCATCTTACAAAAAAACGCTCGAAATTTGTGTTTACAGTCAGAAGACACCCTTAACTAAACGACGAGTGACAAAAACTGTGCACTATTTGGTTCAACTATCACCACCGGCCGATATTGCCCCACCTCACCCGCAAGATAAACAGGTAAAAGGAGACAATGAAAAATGAATTCTGCTTTGACTTAGTAGGCTAGTCCGGCCAGGCCACTCGTCTCTATCGCTATAGCTATAGTTTCCCTGTAACCATACAGCCCAAGTTTATGCATATTTTCATTCAACCTTTCGCGTGAGAATGAGGCGTGGGAGCGACGGATGCGCGGTAGATGCACTTGACATTCGAGCAACTTCAATTTCACTTTCTCGCAAATACCTATCAGTAGTAGGTACCGGTGTATACCGAGCACCAAGGGAACTAGAATTAGAATCAACCCTGGCTGGGTAATGACACAACGGGCTAGCAGCTAGAGGTACTGGTAGTAGGTAGGATTGGGCGATTTCAGGTCCGGCGGCGGCGGCGGCAGTGCACAGTGGCACGACTTAGAACAAAAGGTGGACTAAAGTCCAAACTTTTCCGTATCGGTTCATATAGGACGTTTTTATGTAATTTTGGTACGCTGAATTCGTTTTCGATATTAAAACATTTCAAAAATGAACATTTACTATTCATTAGGGTGCCTCAAAAATTTTTTTTTCTAAATCGTTCTTAAAATTTGTGTATATTAATTTTCGTGTGCTAAATCGTTTTTGATATTAACATTTGCAAAAAAAAATCATTATACATTAGGGTGGCTCAAAAGTAATTATTTTGTTGTGAAGGTTCAAAATTTGTTTAAAGACATTTTTGTGCGTTGAATTCCTATGTTGGTTATAGAAAATAGAAATTAACTTTACTACTTATTAGAGTGGCTCAAAAGTAAATATTTTCTTTTATAAAGATTTCTTTCAATTGTAATTTTGGAATTTATTTTCCGTATTGAAACGAATTGATTCACATTATGTGGCTTTAGAAATGACTACATTATTTTTAAGGATCAAATAAGATGTGATCGACTAATTATGAAACGTTTAATGCATTAGTGGGTTACTTGGTATGAAAACTACATTTTTTTCATTTTCAAAACAAACATTTTGAGCGGCTTAGTGGAATATTGATTTACATTCACTAATCAACAAGATGGTTAACGATTTTGTTTTCGCAGGTGTGTTTTAAGTTGCTTAGATTGCTTATTTCATAGCTTATAAATATAAATCCAAAATCCTTTTTTCGCGTATATGGTTCATTTAAAAATGGTCTTATTTTATTAGGATAATATCGCATACCCTTAAGCTATATCAGCGCTATGCAAACTCGGAAAAAATAGTCTCACCAAATGACTAGAACTCAACTGTGTTCACTCAATTTGACAGTTATTGCGTAAGTTAGCAAAAATAGTTCATGAAACATTTTATGACACATTTCAGATGGTTGAAAATATTTACTGAATTTTAAACATTCCTAATTCCTTTACCACTTAAAAACCATACTCCCCATTCGGCTTCTTACTTTTGATCACTAGTAAAACCCTTGTAGAGCATGCTCTAAATGCTATTTGAAAGTTGTGCATAAATTAGTGTCATTATTCCAGTCATAAAGTGAATATTAAAATTAAATATCAGTAATAACCATGCGTCTCCATTCACAGTTTTTTCAAATTTTGACTGCTTATCGCAAGTTTTCGCAAAACTAGCATAGGCTTATTTTAAAGAGAAAATGAAAAGCTTTCGAATGAGCATAGTGTGATCGCGGGCATTCACGGGCGTCGTTGTTGTTATCGCTTTAGAAGTTCGAATTCAATAAAAATTCACGACAAACAGTTATCTAAATACTAACTAAACCAACTAGTGGCTTATTTTTGGCGATTTTACGATGTAATTTTATCACACGGATATTTTTGGTGAAGTAATGCAATTCATAAAATCAACCGTTTCTTTGAAAAACGAGAATAACCGTATGTAGTTCCTATGGTCAAATAATGCAAAAAACACATGAGTTATGCCCTTCAAAAAGCTGTCAAAAATTCATTTTGCATTCAAATCACCTAAAATCTCGCGAAAATGTCTCTGATGGCTCAGCTGATACGAGAAAAATACTAGTGAGAATATCGCATAACCTTCATATATGGACTTAAGTCCGGGCTCGTCCCACTGTGCCACGTGAACTTCTTAAAAAAAAATAAATATTTGGCAAATACGACGCGCGAATGGACTGAAAGTGGCCATATGTTAGAATCCTATGAAGTTGGGAAATTATCGTAGGAAAATAAAGAGAGATTTCCCCGAAACAAACATACAAACATCGCATCTAAAACTAGTAAAACTTGCTTGGGAGTAAACTCCACCAGATTTTGTTTCGTTCATAAAACGTCCGCTCAACTTGTTTTCCATTTCCACCAAGATCAGAGTAATGAAAGAGTAGTAAACGACTAATAGCAATCGCTTCGATAGATTGTGCATTGTCCAAAGAACAAATAACCATTACTACTATTTCCGCACCGATATTTTTTTATAACAAGATGAACAAATCTCCGAACGCAATAAATGCACCCCTTCCCGGAAGCCGGACAAAACCTGAAAAATTACGGTTTATTTATTTATATTTTATATTCTCACGTCGCTTTTCGCTTATCATGTCTTGAATGATATATTTTAAAAGTTTCATCATCACTGGATGAGAACACGATTTTCACAGCAGTTTAAACATAGCTATGTCAAGATATTTTAATAATTTTTATATCCGAAACCACGAGTTCTATGTTTAATTCAAATGCACGTAACTTTTTCTGGTTTGAATATATCTCAGGCGGTCTTTTATACAAATATTCGCTGTACAATCAGGCGAAGCAGTTCGGAACGGTCAAATATTATATATTCTATGAGAAATTATCTACTTTTCGAATATCAAGGTCTTCTTCAGTGCCTCACTGCGCCAAACGGTTTAAAAGGATTTTAATGATTTTTAATTATATGTAAGTGCATCATGTATAGAAGAAAAAGATTTGAAAATCCAAGGCAAATAAACACGTTATACGATTTTTATGATAATATTGATATAAGTAATCAGTAAACAAAACCTGTCATAGAAATTGAATCATAAACATCAAAAAGGATCCATAACATTGCATGTATAAATGAGTTTTTTTATGATTTTTTACTTTAAAAATGATCTTAGCATCCCAAAATTAGCTTAACTTGTGATTTCCAGCTAAATTAAGCAACATACAAGGTTATGTTGCACCTTTGTTCGAAGAACCGCTACTATCTACCGTAGCGGTTAACATAAAGTATTGTGCTGCACGATAGTCAGTTTGTCAGTTTCAGTAGAGCTTGCAGAAAAGTAATTGTCCAGCGAATTTCTATAGAAAATGATCGACGTTTGACGAAATATCAACCCGTTCTACTGTCTGCAAATAAACAAATAGCCAATCAGTGCACTAGCGGCTTTAGCACAACTAAACTAAAATTTTAACACGAATCGAAAGATTGCTATCGTTTCCACCGTACCCCACACTACCCTAGTGATAATCGTTCGAACCAATGCCGGTTGACGATTAAACTAATCGCACGCTGGAACAACTCGTTGCCGCCGAAGAGCAGACAGTTGCTAAACGGATACGCTAATGAAATGCGTTAGTTGCCCTAACATTTACCCGTAGTTGCTTGGCCAGGGGCCGGGAGCATCGCGAGCAAAGTCAAGTTCAAGCTCTCGTCGCTTTAGGTTAGATGGAGCATGTTCTCCGCATGGCGTAGGGTAGAAGTTATTCCTCTCATATTTGTCCCTTGCAATATCTCGCTTGACTAGGGTTTTGTTCAGGAATACAATTGGTTTCTCCATTTTGGAGCCAGCGTTAATCCGGCGCAAGCTTAGTCCTGTCACTAAGTTAGTGTCGGATTCTGATGATATGAATTCGAAACGCATATTGTCATCAAAATCAATTTACATTGAAATGGGACGCGATTTGATTTCCCATTTCTATTTACAGCTGTAATACTATTGTAGCTAAGCTTACTCAACTTAAGAGGTATATCGAATTGAAAGTCTATAATTCTGGCTACTTAACGGTTTAAAATTGAAAGATTTTTGTTTTGTTTTGCAATTGAATACACTCGCAACATGCGAACGCGCCTCCAGCTGTTACCAATTTTCCTCTAACTAACAAGCAAGCGGGCTAGCGGGTAGTTGTCAAATCAGTGGTGAAAAAAAAACAAATATAGCATCAGCTTCGAAGAAGGAAGATGGGTTGATTGAAGGAAATTAAAAAGTTTGCAGCAATTATTTGTGTTATTAAATTAGTTATAGGAATGAATGAGTTAAAACTTTAATAGCTTGAAGCACGGCGTATTGATTAGAATCCTTAACTAATCGTACGGCCAAGCGGAATAAAACCAAGGTAAGATGTACTATAAAAATGAAATAGAAATTAGCTTAACTTAAAATTTATCACGTGACTTAATATCACAGCTAGTATTTACGCTTTCTTGGCACCGCAGGGAGTCGAGTTCATAGCAAGAAGATAAAGCAAACATTTAACTGAAACCTCAATAACAAATTAAACAACGTAACCGTACAAAACCACTTCCCGGAAATTATGGAAATACGTATAAACACTAAACGTAAGTAAAATTAAACAATCAATGAAATTATAGGTATTATATATTTGAGTTTAATGGACAGGGAATAGTCTGCCGACGCACAATAATTAAATTGAATTGGAGTTTTGCTTTGAGATCGTTCAAATTTACGGAAATCTATTGCCTTGCCTTGTTGCTCGTTTAGGGAACAACAGGCACATGGTTCCGATGGTTGAGTGGTAAGTGTGACTGCTTCTCTATCCAGTAAGTCTGAATTCAATCCTTACAGAGGTCGTATCGGATTAAAAAATCTTCGCTCTCGACTTCTTTCGAAAACGATGTAAAATCTTTAGTTCTGTTCCGTCTCTCAGGTGTCGGTGATAGATACCCATTGAGGACAGATACCGATGGAAAATAGATACGAACAAAAAGCACATGGTTTTGAGATTTTTTTTAAAATTAAACTCCTGTCTATTCTAAAGATAAATTACTTTAAATCGACGGCCAACACAACACCAAAACAATAATCAGCATTCGCTGCATCCAAATGAAACTTCTTCACGCAAAAGCTGCCACAAGCATCCTTGCCCGAAGGTTCGCCAGACATCAGTTCACAAGTTAGTATATTACAAAGAAGAGCCAGTTCCAAGCCCTGTAGTTCTGATAAATGGAGCAACTTAGTTCTCTCTAATTACAGGATTCATTCAACGAGACGTCGTTGCAATAACAGTGGAACACCAAACTAATGGCTAGGGGGGCAGGCAGGAGATTGTGATCGCATCTCTTCACTTCCCTGGTGATACGGATACAGCATCACTTTCTGAAGTCGACGCCCTCTTCAGGTGCTGCAGAAGCATTAACACGATCCTCATCATTGGATGCCAGTGCACATCACACAATATGGGATAGCAGGGATAGAAATACCAGATGTGAGTACCTACTAAAATACCTTTCGTCAAATGGCGTCAATGTATGTAACAAGAGAGTTGAACCTACATTTATGGATGTAGCTAGGAGCGAAGTATTGGACCTCAAGTTATGTGGCGCTCAGCTCATAGAATGGAAAAGATAATGAGGTGGCACTTTTCTGACGAACCTAGTGTCGGATCATAGATACAATGTTCGCCATAAAGCCAAACTCAGTGTAAAAATACAGGGAAATAAATTAGATTGTATTTCGCTCACACTAGGAACAGTTTAAAAGAGCGGAGAGTAAGATCCAATCTCCAGCAGATCTGGATAATGCGGCAAATCACCTACAAAGCAAGATCATGACCGCCTATAATGACAGTTGTCCTCTTGTAAAAAGGTCTGTATGTCACAATGTTTCTTTGGTGAAACGTAAAACCTAGCAGCACTCGAGAAGGAAGCTAGACGCCTTTTCTATAAAGTGAAGGGTACTGGCTATTGGTCACACCATAGGACCACTCTTTCCAAATAAATTTTGTAAAAACATCGGAAACTTTCCAGCCTAATCATAGAATCACACAAATGGCCTGGGACAAGCGAAAAGGGCGATGCTTCTATAACAATTGACAATAGTTAAACAACGGGTGTGCCAATGAACACCCACTTTCCTCGGTTGGTTGTGATAGACGAGAATTCGACTTGTCAGAATTGTGATGAACTCCATCTCAACAGGCCTTGTGAGGCATCACAGAAACTGGCCAGTCAGATTTTTACACCATCTCTAATTAAATGGACTATCAACACCTTCGAACCCTACGAATCGCACGGCCTTGAAAATCATGCTTGCAACATTTCTTCAAAAATCGGTAAACAATTCTTCCGGATCCACTGAACATCCTGAGATCCAGTCTTATTCTTGGGCCTAAAAGCCCGCCTATAAGATGCAGAAAAGCTAGGGTAATATTTATTCCAACAATAGGTAAAAGACTTGACACTATCCAAGCCCTTTAGACCTATTTGATTGACATCAACACTTCTGAAACTGATGGAAAAACTACTGGATCAATATTATTCGAGTGGAGCACTTATCGAAAGTAGCGCTAAACAAGTACCAGTTCGCAGATGAAAAAGCGGACACATGTAGACAAACGCTTCACCTCGCTTCAAACTATACTGGATTCGGGCAATTTGTAACATGCAGAGCAAACATGGGAAGCCACAAAAGATTACCTGAATAGTGGTCGCAGTGGCAAAGTTTCCCCTAACAAAAAAACTCGATGTTCCGTACCATTTCATGATTGATTTGAAAAAACAAGCAAAAAAGCAAGGTATTTTAGAAAAGGACATAGAAGATATGGTACACTATATCAATTGTGTGCACGTCGGACTCTGGTTCAGCCGTCAGTCGTCGAAACGAATCCGAGAAGCAATAAGAATATTTTGTCCAAAACTGTGAAATATGTTATGTCGAAAAAAGGCTTTCAATTAAATGGCACTCAAACAACAAGGTGTTACTTGATACTTAAAAATGCGAACAAGCGGTTGATTTTCTTGTGAGATTAGGATTTTATTCCATCTCACGGCTTAATGAACATTGCCACATAAAAATTTCTCGTACCAAAATCGCGAAACACTCGTAATCCAAACTACCAGAATGGGTAGCAAAATACAAAAAGAAACTGAACGTAACGCGTTTTTACCTCCGACCAGTCTTCAATAGTGGGTGCTTGAATTCGAAATTACCTGTTAGACAACCTGTCACATTTGGAAATCAACAAAACCCAGAACGAAGCCAATCGGATACAACAAATCAAAGAAAAAAGGAAACCAATCGCGTACAACGAATATGAGCACGCGGATACCCGTACGCCCTTTTTGTCACGGCCGCAAGGTTGTTGATTTGGCACCAGCAGCAGCCGCAGCCGCAGCAGCACACGAAAAAAAACCGAAAACCTGTTATCATTTTAGAGGCACTGACATTCCTCCCAAGAACAATCACATAAAATTTGGTAGAATCAGGAATCCAAATTAGACTAAATCCAAGGCCTACGTGATCTGCGCCGCATACATCATAAGCAGCCTAACTCAGGACCTGCAGATGAATTATGTAGAAAAACCAGACGAAGTTTTATGGCGCTATAAAAAAATCGAAATTTTCACCCGCTGATCACCAGCTTCCGCCCCGTAGCCGGGGCAATATTCGCTTTTAATGTCGTTCAGCTTGAAACCAAATCCGACTGAGTTTTCTACCGTGGCCTCTCGGCGATTCGAGAGGTTTCTCGTGTTTGATTCCATTAGCAATTCGGTCCTCTTGAATTGGAGAAGGTTCCGCGTTGATGACCAGTTTCGGCTTAACGAAGCTATTTCCATTGGCAAATTTTGGGTGACAATTTGGTGGCTATTAGTTAGGTTGAATCGAGCACAAAAAAATATCTGGTTCCGGTTGATAATGTAAGGCAACGGTTTATATATAGAGCCCTATTATCCCGTGACGACACATGCTGTACTGCAGTCACGTACGCCATACCGGCCCTGTGCGTACAGCCAGCGGGAAAACGATGAAAGATATTTACAAGTTATTTGGATTACATTTTCGACTAATGCGTGGAGCTCGGTGGAGCCGTGACCGGTGTCTCATCTGGAACAAGTTGATTTCAGGAACGATTGGTATGTTGGGAGTATCGTCAGCGCGTAGGAAGAAAACGGAATGCATTTTTTTGTTCATAACGTAGAGGGTTATTCGCCGCTTTTTCAAATTAGAATAATATAATAATATATGTGGGAGTTAGAGTGCTGTACTATGTTGACCCCGAACTGCTATTTTGAAGTAGACCCATTTATCGAATTGTCGACCCAGCATTGTGACGCGTTCCAGTTCGAAAACGGATCGTGAGCGTCGTGATTGAAATTTCCTCAGACCATCTCAATTACCCTCGAGAGCAGAATAACCAATTGGATTTGATTTTCGGAAATAACTAATGCTTCGGACGTGACCTGATGACGTCGAACAAATTCATTCATGAGTTTCGCCTCGTGACGGCAGGAATACTGATTTGCAACGGTTACTATGTTAAGTTCTTGAAAAATTGTCGGCGGACGTGAGCAATGAAACTTCCTAAGCCAACTTCGGTAACCTTCCACGCTTGGTGTAGGTCATCAAGAAATTATAAATCTTCTCGTGCTGCCCGCTCGAGATCCTGTTTTCGAGCCTCCTTCCTCAGCTCATGCTGTACGGGTTCCCACAGTCGGGGCGGATAAATACTACTTTGAGATGCTTAACCAGTACCAGATGTCAAAGAAAGACGCAAAAGAAGCGGATAAAGAGTGAAATTTCGAAATTGCACTGCCACTGCACACACGATGCACTCTGACCGTTGAAAACGCTGTCCGAATCAGCTAAGGGCAACGTCAAAACGTTGTCGTGTCCCTCGGTGGTATACATATTCGATCCAGAGTGCAAGGCCTACTTGTTCGTCACGAGGGACAACCCGGCAATCTGCAGCATCTACCACACCAGCAAACAGGTTTTCAGCGATATCATCGATGAGTCCTTGGAGAGAGCAGAAAGCCTTTTTTCCATACCATTGGGCTGCACAGTGGTCCGAAATGAAGGCGTTGGGGGACAAAACTCGTGAAAGAGGTTGGCGTCTTTTATGATGACATTTAGCTGCCATGTCGGTGCAAACTTTTGGATGGATGCGATAATAAGATGGATTATCTTCCTTATTTATCAAAAAAATGACTGCGTTTTTAAAGAACCATTTTTTTGTTTTAAAATTTCAATTTTTCATTATATTTCAAATAAATAATTTATTTTTTTATATTTGTAGATTTATATGAAAAGTAGTAGTAGGAAATACATAATGTATTTGATGAAATTTTTAAATTCTTTTCGAAATTTGAACCTACTACGCTAATGTATCAATCTGGACCACCGTGCCCTGCTGACCACTAACTGGTGAGGTCGAAACCAGTGAAATTATACACCTCAGAATCAAAGCACACTTTTATGATCGGGTGACCTCCGGGCGCGATGCGACGCTTTTTAGCACCTACTTCGTCCAAGGCGAGAACCAAGATCGAACTTTACAACAGCCTGTTTACTTTCATCGAAGCTTAGAAGTGAATGAATGCATCTCATTGTCGCCTACACGAAGGAAAAATCTATGCGTACAGGAGGGCACGGGATGATTCAACCAACTGACAGCGGACACGTAGAAGTGTTTTATGACAGCCCTTTTGTTATGTTGTCACGGTCGGAGCCGTGGTTGCTCGATTGTGACCCTATGCAGGAAGCAAGTGCCAATTACACTTGCATTTTCTGTGCTTCCATTCATCCTGTAATGCTTGTTGATTTATTAAGTTTCTCCTCTTAGCGTAAGTGTTCAGACAAACAGGGGAAATTTTATGCATCGCGCTTTTCAGTATTAATGAGCAGTAAGACCTGTTGATTACGAGGGTTAATCGATCGAGCCATGTTCCAATTGAAGGCGTTCTAAATGACAGCCTGATTTGAAAATATAATTGCGATCTGCGAAACCGCCATTTTTGAAAACGCAGCAGTTCGACCTTTTTCGTTGGTCATGAAAAATTCTCTGAAGAGGTGAAACCGCCTGGAATTAGATTTGCAATTCTGTCAAAGGGTTGTTGCATTCGAGCCAGAGTTCTGACAAAGCCGATTTCTATTTCAAAGTACGAAGGGTTTTACTGGGCACGCACTAAGAAGTCCCAAAAAGTTTCTTGAAATTGTCAAACACGGGTCCTTTATTAGATGCCAGTTAAACTATTCGATCGACGTCGTAAAACGATGCACAATGAAAGACCCTCATTGGCGGATGTTGAAGCATTATTTTCTTAGGGGGTGATACCACTGTTGTGACAGCGTGAACTGAGCAAAAGTTTCAAGGATATTTTCTAAAAAATATTTTGTTTGGCAAGCAACTTTATGTTTTGGATTGAAAAGCAATGTTTTCTTTGTCTGTTTTCATAAACAGGGTTACTAATCAAATACTGGCAAGAGAAGGGATTGTAACGATTATATCGCATTTTTTACTTTGATTTGTATGGAAATTAGCGTTTAGGTACATAAACACAATATCTATAGATTCAACTGGTTAGATATACATCATTTAAAATGGCGGCATCGCATCGTTTGGGATTCGCATATTAAATTGCGATCCAATTATAAAGCTGTTCACCGTGAAAATTTGATGTAAAAATAAAATTAAATTTTTCAATGACATTTACGTCGATGGATCAAGCGCCCCCGCTCATCTCTTTGACGCTTGTTGATAACCCCATTTAGCGTGTTCGATTCGCTAATTGGATCGCAGTCTTTTCTTAATTAGCGGAAGTCTGCTGTTATCAATGCAATTAAGCTACCAAAGTGTTTCTTTTCATGTCGAACAAAGAAAAAAATAAAATAAGCACCTAATTATTTACGGCGGAAAAGCGTATCTTCGCGTTTGATACAATTTACAATAGCTATGTTAAAGGTAAGTTATCTAAAAATGCATTTGATTTGCATGAAGATTTTGCCAACGGTGTTCCAAAAAACTACTTATTTCGTTTTTTTAAGATGACATATTTCCCATTCAGCTTCCTGAGCACTTGCGAACAGCATACAGAATACTGTGAGGGATATGAGTGAACCACAAAATAAATTTCGCCCATTATGGGAGAACACAATAGCGATTGATTTTTCGCAGACCCGTCTTAGACCTACAGTGCGCGAAGTGGTACAGTTGATCAAGGTGAAAATGGAAAGAAGTTTCACACATACAGCTGCATCATACGAGATTAGTAGTTCTAGTAACATTCAACTTCTTAGCCGAGGCAGAAAGCTTCGTAGCGAAGAACAACATGCAACACAACGTCGAATATGAAAACGTCAAAAACAAGATCCCCGTATATATGGACCCAGATGTGACGGAAATTCGCCTGCATGATGTGGCACCGCGTAATAGCACGGATTATGTCAAATGATTTATGGCGAATTGGAATCCGTCACAAACAACACTTGGAGAAGCCATTTGGGCCCTAGAATAACTGAACATTCTAAGCTCGATATGTGAAGCTACATTTTTGAGCCCCCGGTTTATTGTTTACATGGGAAATTGCATGGGAAAATCGGCTTTTACAAAAATAATTATTCCAGGAGTCGTCCATTGTCTCTTACAAATGAATCGATGAGTTTTTTTGTAAGAACTGATGCTCTGAAAATTGATGAAAACTTCAATTTCCGTAGCACCACTGCTGCGGACGGTCGTATTGTATACTAAATTTTTAATTTCCTATTATTATATTCAAAATAAGCCTCAATCCCTTATTCTTATCCCTTAAAATTCTTGTGAAGTGACCGAACAATTGATTTAGACACAATAAGAGAAGGTCAAAAGAAAATTTCATATAAATGGATAGTCAACAGCAGTGGTGCTAGTAAATATGAATATTTTATCAATCGTTTGAGTATCGGTATCTGCTTAACAACTTTTTCCACAAGCCTCAGATTCCATGTAAACTTTACATAGTGGACGCAAAAATCTAGTTTCGACGATCGAACTACGAACTTGCATAGTTGTTCTAGAATCCAAAGGGTACTCAAAAAGTTGCTCGGACCTGGAACCTAATTTTGGTCCCACCCTGTGAAGACGCTCACGTGCCAGTTCTGTAACCAGATGGTACAGTACGGTATGCCATGCACCAAAACAACAAAAGTAAACTCATCTACTGCAACCAACATCACAAACCAGCCTTCGACATCTGCTGATACACGAACACGGCAAACAGCCGACCAAAAAATAAATGCCAGACAAACAATATTCCACGATATCTCCAATCCAACCGTTAACATACCTAAGAAAGAAATAAACAAGAAATAAGACGGCTATACCAGAGTAACTTACTTAAAAACACAAAAATCACCAAACATCTAACAGCGAAAATCAGAGCTGCTCTAATGACAACGACATGGCGCAAACACTAGCGAAGGAGAAGACAGACGGAATGATCAGCAAGCGACAGAGAGTGAACCTGAACACTTCTCACCACCAAGAAAGAAAATTAACACACAAAAAACAAGAAGTAGTGTGCCCATTTTGAATTTTACTCTGAATTGTATTCTTGAAATGTATATTATTTTCAAAAAAGCAAATGGGCCTCGAAGTTAAAGCCCTAATAAATAAATAACAAAAATGACCGATTTCCAACGATTTCTCTGTTGAACCATAAAGTTCAACTGAGAAAACTTGGAAAAGCAGCTATCTTGGAAAACGGAAAAAGCAGTTTTTTCTCACACCGTTGCAAAAATCTTCATGAAAATCAATCAGTAATGTACTACTGCCTCGAATACTTTGATTCATTTTCATGAAGATTTTTCTAACGGTGTGAGAATAAACTGCTTTTTGCGTATTACAAGATGGCTGCTAATTAAGCCTTTCTCAGTTGAACCTTAACCCTCCGGCACTCGCGCGAACGACTCCCCGAATGAGCAGCCGCTGGTGCTGGAAAAAGATTTCGCAAGAATTTCGAAAGGTGTTGCACAAAATACAACGACGCGAATGCCGGAGGGTTAAGGAAGGTTTTAAAAGCGGAAAAAGCAAAAAAAAATCATAACTTAAGCTTTCTCTAAACAAATAGTGAACTTGATCGTGATGTAGTAAAAAGTGGGGAACCTCAAAGTTCAATACCGATCGTGATGCTTAAGGTCAACAAGAAATGTAAGTAACCTTAAACAATTTGCGAAGAAGACGATATTGAAAAAGGAAACAAACATTTTAGCTGAAAATTGGAGTGCACAAATGTTTTTCGGCTGACAAATAATTTTGACCTAAAGTAAATTTATCGACCCTGCTCCGCGGAAATGGATCAAATACAATGCGGATATTTACATCAATCAAGTTTGTTTTACCCATTTGTTTATCTACATGTTTTGGACGGAGCTTACCTCTTGTTATGTTATGCAAAGTAGGCCATGGTACAAATCAGAACAATATTGAGAATTCAAATATTTTGTTTACGCGTATTGATTTGTTTTCATTTTTCTGCGACAGTATATTAGTCATAAAATAGCTTAGCTGCAAAACACCTTTGAAGGCCTAAAACCATTGTGTGAGCTTTAACGCGAGTCTTATAATGATTACGATTACGTATCTGTCAAAATTAAACATTTTATTATTAAGGGGTTACATTACTGTACAGCACGAGAAAATAGGCTTATTTCGGAAAATTCTCTTAACTCAATCAAGTCATAATACTAGTTGGGATGTATACGAAAAGGGATGTATCAAGTTATAATTTTCAAATGACGTACGCATTTCAATATTTTGATATTTTTCGTGAAATGGCTCATTTTTCAATAGAAAAGCGTTGAAAATGTGTAAAAAATTGACACAAAATTGCATATTAAAAAAGTTTTACACAATAAAAAAAATTAAATCCTAGGTAGGTCACTGGAGAATGTAATTTTGAACATAGGTACTGTAAAAGTTTCAGAAGGTCCAGGTTTATGACGGATAATTACAACTTCTATGGTACTGAATAGATTTATTTCAAAAGAGCGTTTCCGTTATTACGGCTAACTGTTCCCTATCTGCTGGCTCGGAAGGAGAGCTTTGCTCCTTTGTTGAAGCCACCCCGGTCGATTATGGTGACCAGATTCATTGCGTCCCGCATAGAATTTCGGAAAGTATCGCACTATGATTCCTGCACTGTGCCGCATTCCTGCCTCTTTCACTCTCTTCCTACTGTTAAGGTTGGAGAGAGAAAGGGTAAAATTCGCAAACGAAAAAAGCAGTTTTTTCCACACCGTATGTCAGATCTTCATAAAAATCAATCAGCAGTACTGTAACAACATTCTACATACGCTGATTGATTTTTTGAAGATCTGACATACGGTGTGGAAAAAAACTGCTTTTTTCATTTGCGAATTTTGCGCTGTCCAAGCTTAACTGTCGTAGAGAGCAATGCTCGGTAAGCTTATTCAGCCCAGCGAGAGTAGCTAGTGCTTTTTGATTCTTTGCGGTTTGCCGGGAAGTAAAATTCTACATCTATCTAAACCGACAAAACTCTTCATAAAGTCGAAAAAAATACAGCTTAATTTGAACAGCACAGAACTTTGATTATGATTTGTCAAAATAAAGCACGCAACGGTGAATGTGCGTCACACTTGTCAGTTTTCCAATCAGTGATAAATTGGTATCATGGCGTGTAATTAAAAGAATGAACGAGTTAATACTTGTCTTTTTTAAACTCAGTGGGCAATAAAAACCGTTTAAAATGTTCTATAATGAAGAGCATTCGATTTAATTCAAATTTCTGTTTGGTTTTTGCGTATACTCATATTTTTTCGAACCTTATCCCAAGTTACTAAAAATCTCCGGGCGAAAGCCTAATCAGCGGTGGCAACCCTATCTACGGTGGTGTAACCCCTTAAATATACATGATTAATTTTCTGCAATCGTAAAATCTCTGAATATTTAGAAATCGGAAACAACCAATATTTATGTGACCCACCCATTAAATAAATGCCGAAATAAAAAAACGATTATACAGCTGTCTAGTGACGTTGGTCCACCGACTCGGTGTCCCTCAAATGTTGTCAAGGCTCACTTCTCGTTCGCCAAAGTGGGTTTACTGAAGGCTAGGTGGTTCATCGAGAATGGTACGTTCGAGCTTTTCAAACGCGAAAATTTTAGATTGATGCGCCTAAAAATTTTTATATAAACGTTCGATCCCGAAATGATTTTGCTCGAGAAACAATCGCAATCATTACTTATTTGCAATGCATCTGATTATTTTTTATTTAGTATGCGTCGTCATTTCGTCATGAAACTGACATTTGTTTTAAAAATCATCCTTTATCCACTCGGAAGAATCGTTCCGGCAAACAATTGGCCTGTTTTCATCCATACTGAACTGAATGCCAAATTTCTGAATTTTTTAAGTCACTTTTCGACAATTTATCAGTAATGTGAGGGAGCTAAGATATTTTTGTGAAAAACCGTTTGTAATATTTTTGAGGATACAGAGATCGTTAGTTTCTTTAGTCAATTTCCATATTACAATGCAACATTTGAGCAATGTTTTCAAATTTTCATTATAAAACCTTAAAAATTGTGCGAGTTAACAGTGAATCTTCATGAGGCACCGCGAAAAAATGCGGTGTACATCACAGCTCGCAATCTACTAGACCAATCGTTTTGAAATTTTGTACAGTTCTTCTTCACCTAATTCCGCAGATACTAAGAGAGCTTTTACTCATTTTGTTTGCAATAGCCAATTAGCAGATTTTTGGCGAAAATCGGATTATTGGCTTCCAAGTGCTACGAAAAATTAAAAATTCAAAAGAAAAACAAGTAGGATTACGTGAAAAAGTACTGCAAAAAATTTAGAATGGATTTATTCAGAATATTTTGAGTTATGATATGCATCGCAAAACAACTTTTTTCAAAACGCCTCCGGGGATTCACTGTCACCACTCGCTCAATTTTCAATATATAGAAAATTTGGGAAAAAAATGTTAAAATATTTGCTTATGTTACGGTAATAATACTATAAAAAGTTCATTACAATTGAAAATCCTCAAAGTACTGCTTATTGCAGAAATTAGAAAAAATACAAAACAAAGAGCACTTAAACAAACTAAGACTGTTTCATATTAAGCGAGCCATTGTACAACACGATGTTCCGAAATTTAAAAACACTAACCTAGCTAACGGCAAATATCTTGACAAAGGAGAAAATAATTTAGGCTGCCGCCGATCGAAAACGATCATCGATAGAGGGAATGTAAATGGAAAAGAAAATGTCACGTAGATACCGAACCGAACTGAGACGGTACGAAATAGCAAACGGAAGCACAAAAATTTGAAACATTGCACTGGCTTTTCGCTGACCGTTTCCAAAGCGACACCGGCTCACAAAGTGGAACGAACAAACGTATGTTTGAAAAAGTGCCCGAAATCAAACAAATCAAGTTAAATTCAAAACAAAATTCACCACCGAAAGTTGCAACCGTGCACCTTTCCAGACCGCATACATACATTCGAGATGGAACACGGAAGCAGTAATTAGTCAGCGAAGCAGATTTTATAAACAACCGAAACCGTCGTAAGGTAGGTTCCCTAAATATCCACTTACCTCTTGCTTTAAAGTTCGATTGCTAAAAGCAAACTTGCACACTTATCGTTCAGCAACCAGTAATCGGAATTTGTTGCCACTGGTAAACGTTAGAGTAATCCCTGTCCAGGTATAAACACTTATTACAAAAGTCACTTGTGCAGAATCGGATTTCACTGTTATCTGACACTCTTCGTTACTTTTACTATTGTTGGAATAGTTTCGTAACCAATAGTTCTAATAGTTTTCTCGCCACATACACTGTCACCGGTGGCAAACAAGCTACACTTTAACACGAATCGAAAAATTAATTCTTCCCGAGAAATCGGGAAAACAATTCCTATACCCGACACCACGGAATCACAAGCCGGAATAAACGTAGTCCGCTTGGAGTAGGGGTCTTTTATAAAAGTTTTGCTTTACTCGCGAAATAAACGCAAACCGTCCGGTCCCCCGTGTGCATACCCACACCACTACGGCAATCAGCAGCGGTCTCGTGCGCGGCTAACTAAACTACCTGCGGGTACCACTGCTATACATACCTGCTGCTGCTGGCCGCTATCGTATCGTTGCTGTTCATTGTGGCATTAGCTTCTGACGAAGAAGCGAAGCGTCGCGCCGTCGCGTCATCAACACCTGCAGGAAAAGAGAGGCTTTTCCGTGTGGCGCGCTTTTCATCGCGACGCGAGGCTTAACAAAATTCTCGCGCAAAGCTTAACAAATCATGAGCGCGCGAAACGTGCACGATTGCTGCGATTCTCTCAGTCAGTCAACGGCGGCATCGTAACACACTCTCGTGGCGTCCCTGCTCGGTGGACGCACTCTAGAGGGTATTCAGCAACCGTCCCCGTGTCGTGCTGATAATTCTAGCGCCTACTACCACCGAGGCACGTCGCCATCCAACGGAGCAACGCATGGTGGATTGTTGATTGATGAATTTATTGGTTCGCTCAACAAAAGCATGTCCTCTCCTAATCAACATCTGCAGCAGGTATTATGTGTATCGATGCAAGAAACGGGTTTCTTCGTGTTCTCGAAAATTTATAGTTTTTGGTCATCGAACCTGTTTTTTCCATTAGACTGAGAAGCGTAACTTATGTAAGCTTCTGCTACGAGAGGAAGGTATGGTGATTTTGCCAATTAGAATCATTAATCTAAAAAGGCGCCTTTTCTCATTCCGACCCTGATCGCGGTTCGGAAAGAACTCTCGCCAAAAAGGGTGCGTTTTTGGTCGGAAACCAGCACATCTATCCTAGTGTTGATTTTTTATCCCATGACTTATTTTTCAGCGACTAGAACATTGCAAGTGCTAATGAACTGAATTAGCGAAACATACATTCCTGGCTGGCGACGATGTAGTTGTGATCTGTATTGGACAGCAATCACATCCAGCGGTGTTATAATGAATTTTCAATGTCATAATTCCTGAATTTAGGGTTTTGTTCCAATTGTGTTTTCATCCCAGTTGCAGTGAATCTTAAATTCTAAAAAAAATCGGTATATCACCTAGCTAAACGAATTCAAAAAAAAAATCGAATATTTTTGTAAACTGAATCCTGGTCCCTGATTCTATATTTCAGATTCCAGCTTTAAACATCCCTTATTATGAATCCACAAGCGGCGCACAAGCCTCAAAAAGTGTTTTAATTATTGATATTTTAATACACATTCAAAATTTTATGATCTTTGGATGAGAACATGATGTTTAACAGCGGTTTTAACCTAGCTTAGTCCACACTTTTTAATGATTTTTATTTCCGAAATCATTATTTCTATGTTAATTTCAAATGCATGTTGCTCATTTGATTTTAGTCCGATTTTAACACGACTAGTATCGTTGTATAGGGAAACGAATGAACTTGGTTTGCAATTATAATATATTCGCTAAATTTGTTTGGTACTACAGTGAAGACCCGAATTTATCAGCACCCGATATTATCAGCCCACGATTTTATCATCTTCTTGACCCGATTTTATCAGCTTCATATGAAAATTGATAGTTGGTAGTTTCATGGGCTCTAGCAGACAAATCAGGTTGGCTATATCTAGTGACTAAAGAAGAATATTTATTTTAAGAGATTTGGTTCCTTAAAAAGAAAAAAAATATATATGTCTCGATTTTATCAATGAGCTTGAGCTTGAGCTTGTGCGACCACCCCTGGCTGCTACTCCGTTATCGATCTGGACTTGCTGAAGTTGTACAGGGAATCAGTAGATAATTATACTTGGGAATAGCGAAACATCTTTCAATGTGCAACTCCTGGTAATCCTAAAGTGTTTATTGATCAATAGCGACGCCGGCCAGACCCGAACGTAGATCGCGGAAGGAAAGGGAAGGAATGGTTAGTCCGATACTTGCTTTTGCTAGAGGCCTTATATACCACTGCGCACTCCTCAAGTATCACAGGAGGAGGATATTTTTGTTAGTAAGAGTATAGAAGTTGGATTTACTTCTTCTTTACCGACGCCAGAGAGGTGACTGGACTAGATATCGATCCACCAAAATCATAGACCGGGGACCAACGGCTTTACTTCCCTTCCGAAGGAAGACGTGACCACAGATTTTTTCACCTCAGAAAAATCTCAACGACCGCGGCTGGAATTGAACCCAGGCAAACTGGAATGAGTGGCGGTCACGCTTACCACTCAACCACCGGCGCCGTCTATATGTTTCGATTTTATCAATGTCCCCGTTTTATCAACCAAAAATTCACCAAGGGGCTGATAAAAACGGGTCTTCACTGTATAACTTTTTGTTTAATAAAGCGTGAGGTAGTCTGATCAAAAATATTTTTTTCACCAATGTACATATTCTGTACAATCAGGCGAAACGGTTTGGAACGCTCAAATATTGTACATTCTATGGGAAATTACTTGTACTTTTGGAATATCATGGCTGCGCATCGGAGCGCAAACGAGTTGGTGTTTTGTGAAAGATAATTTGAAAATATACATTACATCCAACACATTATACATTCGATTTTAAGTAGTTTTCTTCATTTTTTATGATACTGGTGATATAGGTGATCAATCAAGTAAAATCTATCATAAAAATGGGATCATAGTTATAAGAAAGGTTTGATGACATTGTATTGAAAAATTAATCCATTATTGTATGAATGTTGACATCACAAATCAACTCAGCACCTCAAAATCAACTTAACTTGTGATTTGCAGCCAAATTAGGCAACATTTTAGGTTTTGTCCGACTTGTGTTCGAAGATCCGCCACGGCGCGCCGACCAGGCCCGAACATACATCGCAGTAGGAAAGCGACGGAATGTTAATCCGACACTTGCTTTTACTAGAAGCCGTATATACTATTGCGCACTCCTCATGGGAGGATGGAGATTGTTATTAAAGATAAGGATTCGAAATTGTACTGCAGTTCACATGCGGTTCAAGATTTTAGGAGTCTCTGGGCGCCCGGTCACCATTAGGTGCTTAAAATACATTTTAGGAATATGGTAATAGTGAATAACGAGATAATGTGTAACTCATGATACACGAATCACCGATCGCAAGCCCAAATCTTGAACCGCTGGAGACTGAATTCGTTAACATCTTAGAACATCATTGAGCATAGATTTTGGAGGAATGAAATTAATGATACAGAAGGGGGGAAGGAATTCTGGTTTTTTTACCCCATAAATGATCCACAGGATATCCAGCTTCCCGCACAACTGAAATGCTCACAGCTATACCCAAGTAGCATTTCTAGTTTTATAGCACACTACAAGTATATATTTGTAGGGACTTAGACGGCAACCTTCTTACGAACGAGTGTGAGGTGATTGAGAGGTGGAAGCAGTACTATGACGAGCACCTCAACGGTGAAGCAGCAGAGGACGAAGGCGGTATGGCAACGGATCTTGGAGCACACGCAGAAGACGATAGGCTGCCGGCCCCTGATCTCCAAGAAGTCAAGGAGGAGATCGGTCGGCTGAAAAACAACAAAGCTGCCGGTGTAGATCAACTACCCAGCGAGCTATTAAAATACGGTGGTGAAACACTGGCTAGAGCGCTGCACTGGCTAATCGCCAAAATTTGGGAGGAGGAGATTCTTCCGGAGGAGTGGATGGAAGGTGACTGCTTCGAAGACTGCTAGGCTCGCGACAAGCAGCAGTGGATCGAGTGGAGTGCAGACGGCTTCTGTATACAGCAAGAGACAACAAGGCTCTAACCTGAACGGTAAGGTAAGGTAAGTACAAGTACATTTTAAGAAGGGCTTCAAGAGTACCACAAAACCTCAAATATTACTAGGGTAGCATTTTTAACCTTTGGACACTTTTGGATGCTTCGTTTTCAGACTCATTCATTTTTTGATTTTGTCAAAACCGGGAATACTGGTAGTACAGATGTAGAAAATTTCAGAATTGCTTCAAAAGACAGCATCTCATAAGCATGGGACCATTTGCTTTTTTGACTCCGGAGCGGTCGGTCTGGAGCAGAGTGGGCTTTATGTGACCGTTTCTAGATCAAATCGTCATAATATCTAGGATACTAGTCCTATTATAGCAATAGAGGCTATTGTCAACATATATCGGCCCTCCTGGCTTCGATTTAAGAGTATAAGATAATGACACAAATCTCAGGAACTCATTTGTTCAACCCTATCTGCTAACTCCAACTTTTCGTTAAAATACAGTTATTCTTCAAAATGACCTAAATGTTGGTAATTGTTAGAGATGGGCACACCCAAAATCCGACGGGTATGTTTCTATTACTTTTGGGTAAGATTCTATTGTCTTTTCGGTACCGTAAAATGGGGCAACATTGATAATTTTTTCAACAGTTTCGCGAATAACTATCTTCAATTCAAGCAGATGTAATTGCTTGCATAGTTAAACATTTCGACACAGATCTTTCATTAGGGCCTAAGTCGCAATGTACTCAAATGGAGAAAAATCAGTTTCAATATTCGGCGATGCTTTTCTAAATGTAGTTTTTATTGTAGGTATAAATTACTTTATGACCATGTTTTTTCCGGAAGCATCTTTGGTTAAACCTTATGGCAATATAACAAAAAATTTAATTCCTATGTGCTTTTAGTGGGTAGAAACTAAAAAAATGCTTACGCCCAATTTGCATCCCAGTCGTGATTTCGCCCTTCAGCAACCACCATTTGCGGAAGGGCTAAACTGTGTACATAATTTTCAGAAGGGCGCGGTAAATGGGCTAAACTGACTTTGTCTTGCTGGGTAGGGCTGGGAAAATGGGCGAGCTTGACAGTATACTTTTTAATAGGGCTCAGCAAATGGGCGCGTGAATTACATGAACATATCGAAATATTCGAATGTTTATGTGCAACAACTATCGAGTAGACATGATCATAGTAGATATTGCTTATCATTTATATAATAGAACCGCCGTTTACTGAATAATTTTGTGAATAACAACCGTACGCCCGGTTCTGTCAAAAAATGTAAGTTTAGCCTTTATATTCCATATGATAAGAAGGGCCTAAGTCGAAATCTCGAAGAAAATGCATGTTTCGCCGTTTAGTTTTCTTTAATTATAAATCGACCTAAAAACCATTTTAACTAATTTTCACCTCAATCTTGTAGTATTTTTGTCGCATAATGTCATAATAGCGAAAACGCAGTTTGTTTACATTTGCGATTTAAGCCCTAATGAAAAATCTATGTCGATTTGATCAGCAAAATATGTGTATTGAAATGAGAGATAACGCTCGAAATGTTGTGTAAATTGTATATCTGCAGGCAATTTCGTGGCCCGATATTGTGACGTTTCGAAGGAGAAAAAAATGGCCAAGAAGGATACAGCTGAGTTTTATTGATCTTTTTCAGGAAACTAGTTGAAATTAAATAGTTAATAACAAAAATCTCGGATTTTTAAAATGAAATATTTACGGTTTTTAAAAAAGCGATCAGTTCAGTTGAGGTTGATTGAGTCCATTAATATACAAGGAATTGTTTGAACAGATTGAAACGATGCATGAGAGTTGCATCATTTTTAATTTCAATTTGTGTTCATAAAAGGTACATTAAATTAAGAAATATTCATTGCCGATAGATTCTGAACATGTTTAGAAAATGGTTTGTTTGTTGTTTCGATGATTTTGTTAGAGGGAATCATCTTCTCGTACGTTTCTGAAAAAAGTTTAATTTGATCAAACTTATCCCGGTGATCAAAGATACCCCGTTTTACGGAAACAGGCCCCGCAATTGCGCATTGCGGTATTAAACTCATATTCTACCTATAGTGGAATGACGAATTTCGGTTGCTGTTCATGTATTTGTAAGACACAACCAAACACTTTTTCAGTATGTGTCAACCTCTGTTCGTATGTAGGATAATTCGGTCGATTTCTATGATAGTGTTATTATCGGGTCAAGCCAACCGAAATTCTGGCGGATTTCTGCCCAAATTCAGGCTGAAATCTGCCACAATATTGACAGATTCCAGCCGGAATTACGGATTTTTCACTGGGTAGGTTAGATAATAAAAATTATAGGCAGTTTCCGGATCCGGCAGAGTTCCCGATCCGGACCAGTTCTCGGATCGGATCCGGACCAGCACCCGGATTCGGACCAGCTCTTTGACTTCTGTAGATCGTGCACTATCTAAAGATAGAATCATTCATGTTATAGATCAGTGATTCCCAACCTGGGGACAGACCCGCAGACCCCTAGGGGGCCGTGGAAGGGTTTCTGGGGGTCCGCGAAGATGAATTTCTTTTCTGGTTGGACATTGAAATTTGAAGCTTTTTTGCAACAAACAGAAAATATTATATTGATAGCAAACAAAATCGGTCTCAACAAACAATATTACGCACTTCCCACTAACCTGTACTCCGCCCTTTCAAAGTGTGAGTGATCTTAAAACTACGAGCTGTCGATTCACACGTATTTCAAGTTATAGAAATGGTACTTTCATAGACAGACCAGTTAAACTAACCAGTCCATGAGAAGAAGCTGGCTGGCACGTTGAGTAGGCTAGATCCGCCGCCAGGGACTAGATTGAGTAGATCGGGACGAATCGGAGAGCTAAATGGCTCACAAAAATGTATCGGTATCGGTATTGGGATAAATGCACTGCCAAGGAATCCACAGTGGGGTAGATTCAAATAGGCTGGGAGCAAATTGGCTCACAAAACGAACTTCGATACCGAGAGAAATTCCTCCGCCACGGCACTCTCAGTCGGAATAGGGTAGTTTCACCGCCGGGGACTATCCGAGTAGAACGTAATAAGGCTGGGAGAAACAGAATCTAAATGACTCATGAGATCACTGCCGATAATCGCAAGTCAGTCCCATGTTCTATGGGATTCCCTATCTACATGGGACTGACTTGCGATTATGGGCAGATCAGCAACTAAACGGCTCACTAAGACGAGCGCTAAATAGTGACGTAATAGATGGAGATGAAATGCATGACAAGAGTCGAGAGCTAAACTCGTGAGTAAAATAAAGAGGTGCGAAGAAAGCACAACGAAACCTCCCACCTTCACATGAAGTAATACCTTGATGTAGTTCCGCGAGGATCAACGGCGAAAAACGAGTAAGAAAGAAGTTAAGCTTAAGGTTTTGGTCTTACTCAGGATTCCTCTACTTTGTGCCAATATTATGCACACATTTTCTTAAATATATACGCATTTATACAACAAATGAACAACGTATTTTTTATCGATCTAGAAGGTTCCCTGAAAGCGTGCTTAAATGTTTCTCTAATCGTTCAAATAACTACATCCAATGTTCCAGCAAGTATAGTGTCTTATTAAAAGCGAATATAGTCGAGAAAATTACCATGAAAGTTCTACTACCGAAATCAGGCCAACTTCCAAGCTACCCATGTTCTCTCTGAATCCCAGAAAGCGCAGTGAAACTAACTTATGTAATTTACTTTTTCTAGTCTGATTTCCGACATCTTTACTCATGACTTATAAAGTGTCCACATGGTCTGACTATAATCGTAGTCATCGTATGCAAACCAGGCCTTAATTATGTCTTGACAAACAAATTAATGATGACCATTTACAAGTAATTTAACATAGTAAATTACCATAATAACCCAACGCAATAGCAAGTACTGTTACGACTTATCACGACAGTGTGTTTCAGACACGTGAAGTTCTCGAACCAGACGCACTGAGTTACATGTAAGTATGCGACACTCTCGAATGAGTCAGGTAGCAGACAAATTCATTTCGAATCATCAAATGATAATAAGGGTAGCAATTTTTGATTATCATTACTTTATTCGTAGCATACAATCTCGATCAACGGGCAATAACAGGTAATTGCAATTTTCGTAACAGATTTTATTTTAAATGAGATTCATTAGTAGTTTTAATGATGAAAAATAAAAGGATATGATATAGTTGTGAGATTTATTTAACTATGTATTGCGATCTTTTAATCGGTATGTTTCTGTATTCATGGCGACACAGTTTTATTACAATCTTAGTGAACTGTACACTAACAGTACTATGCTGCTAAGAATCCTTAAATTCAGTACTCGAACATAACTAACTTATAATGATTACGTCTCACCTGGGTTCCACTAGCCTAGGAATGAGTGATATATGTTCGATACTTTGTTTCATAATTAAAAACCTGCAAAAAATACGCAACATGTCTAAAAATGAGCCAGCCGTGACCGACGAAAAAGAATACAAATTTTATTTAGATGATTGTACTGTATACATAATCCCCATTGGTACCAATGTATGGTGACTAACAGTCACTATATAATCAAACCCCAAATAAGAAGGATTCTGAATGTCAATAAGATAGTCTTACACTTGTCCCGAAAGTTAAGAATTGTTTCGGAAAAGTCGAATTGGAAGGTTAAGTTCCGTTATGGAATCAAGTACCAAGGTCTCACTTTGATACTGAATTTCCAACGATCTTATGAATCATCAGCAATCTCATTACTTCGAAGGTCACCTGAGCCTGAGCAGAATGCCTCATCACAGACTCAACGTCATGGCTAGTTTGATAATTGTTAAAGCTGCCAGTAGGTTTTCATGGATCAGTAGCGGATCCAGAGAAAAATTTCGGATGGGGAAAATCAGTTTTGGGGGTCAAATTTGGTTTGAAATGATTTTAAATTTGAAACTAATATAAAACTCAAACTAATTCAAAATTTCTCATCAAGTTGAAAATTTTCGGAGGGGTCCGGACTCCAGGGCCCTCTCCTGGATCCGTCGCTGTCATGGATAGTCATATTTCAAAACGGAGATGTATTATGTGTGGGTCTTAATGGCGTGTTGTGCGCGAACCAATAATAAGTCATATTTCAATATTAATTTACCTTGGGCCAAAACGGGCTAGATATTTTTGTAAATAAACTTATTGCATATCATTATTCCGCTACAGATTGTCATTCGTAGAAGCAATTGCAAGGGTTATATCAAATTAAGATAAATTGGTAAAACTAAAGTTTGTTTACAAAACCTATCAGCCCTTTTAAAAAGTGAATATGGATTTGACATTGTTTCAAGTACAGGCAGATAGTTCTGAATTACCAGGTACTCAGAGTAACATTGCAAACAAGAAATTCAATGCCACCACAACTCTGTTCGCTGGTCGTCGAAAAAGCAAATATTGTCCAATGACGCGTGCGAATTTCCCTTCGACAATAATAAGTCATATTTCAATATTAATTTACCTTGGGCCAAAACGGGCTAGATATTTTTGTAAATAAACTTATTGCATATCATTATTCCGCTACAGATTGTCATTCGTAGAAGCAATTGCAAGGGTTATATCAAATTAAGATAAATTGGTAAAACTAAAGTTTGTTTACAAAACCTATCAGCCCTTTTAAAAAGTGAATATGGATTTGACATTGTTTCAAGTACAGGCAGATAGTTCTGAATTACCAGGTACTCAGAGTAACATTGCAAACAAGAAATTCAATGCCACCACAACTCTGTTCGCTGGTCGTCGAAAAAGCAAATATTGTCCAATGACGCGTGCGAATTTCCCTTCGACAGGTTCTATATACCCAAGTATAAATTACTATTTAGCGACCACTTGCACTTGGCGCAAATCATACAACACCTTTCTGGCGGAAGCTATTAAACCTACGTTTATCCTCACCTCTGCAGCAGTCAAAGTAAGGTTTCTTATACCATAGATGTGTACTAGAATTTATTGCAGTAGAACAACGAAACCTCTTTTTACCCGGGGGCCATCAATCGATGGCCGAGCGTAACCAAACAGAAACTCCGAGCATTGCTTGTTTACTTGCGGGGCTTACCGGAATAGCTTTGTTTTTGTCACCTCACATGCAAACACCTAGATTTATTTCATGCCATTTGTCTTTACTCCTTGGAAACGCTCTCGCTTTTTTTTTGTGGGCGCATGCTCCCGGCGTGTGTGGCACCGTCGGAGGTCATATTTGATCTGCGTCATAGCGTCGGTTTGAGCGTATATAGGCAGAATGTGGTGTAAACGATCCATTTTAGAGATTTTTTTAAAAGGTGTCATCTCATCATTCAGTAGTAAAGTTAATGCCCTTTTTTATTTACTTTCTGAAGGAATATGAATATGGAGGTGTAGTAGTCATAGCACAATCAATTTAATTGTCTATTTCGGGTTATATCCATGGGGGTCTTTTGCCGTACTTAAATAGCTATTATTTTGGTGAATTCCAACACGGATACTCCAACAATAGGTGTAGTGAAATTCATAAGAAAAATCTTATGATGCATAGAACAGTAACAAAACTTGTTTGCATAAAATGAATAGGTTAAGAACAATTTTCAGTGGCCTTTAGTAATATTTCCATATAGTGCACGTTTGATATAGTACGATTTTTTATGAAATCAGCCGCAATAATAATTCGCGTAATAGAGAAACTTTTCACCTCTGTGGCTTCTCATTTCACTTCGCAGTCGGGGGAACAATACTATACTGTTTGTGTAGCGGATAAGAAACAAAGCAGTAATAATTGATTGCTTGCTTTATTAGTAGCTATAACAAAGCAATTTCTTGCTTCTACCTTGGACGAGATTAGAAGGAAGATTATATATAAAATCAATAATTTAGCAATCATTTTCAGTGTTGTATTCATATACGAGTGTAACAAAAATGTTCTAGCCAGATTTCTATCCAAGTAAAAAATATATATTTATTACAGATCGTATTACTCAAGGTGTGGCGTAAAGTAGCTTCATCATTTAGAATACCGGCGGTTAACAAGCAAGTTTGACAGATTTTAAAATGGAATAACAAAGAAAGACATTTTTGCATCACCTCGTATTGCCTTCTAGCTCAATTCCCTAAAACAAATGCGGAAACAGCAACATCGTGTGATTATCTTGTTATTGGTATTAAAGGATTAAATGTCAAAATGTCATCGATTTCAACTGCTTTCCTGCATAGCATATGCAACAGTTTGCTAAGGAATGGGATATTGCACATGTAACCTCAGACAAACAGACGTAATACGAAATGAATTATAAATTATGCAAAACGCACCATCTCACCAAACGTGGCACTAGGGAAGCGATTTTGACACATATACAAATGAGTCACTTCGTTTCCGCACGCACCCGAAAATCAAGCTGAAGAGAAAAAAAATCACTTTTGAGTGTATTAGTTTTACACTTGTAAAATTAAATATGGCCTCCGGGACCCTGGAAGTAAACATAAACATCCGGACAAGCATCCTGATTCTTAGGTGCACGGAGAAAGAGAGCAAAGGTCGAGCTTCACCTCGGATCTTCCGATTCGAACATTTAGGGACACTTTTTATCTTGATCACCGATAAAAAAATAATTATGACCGAACCGAAACAAAACTTATGGTAACATAAAAGCCCCCGGCTGGCGACTCTTTATCCAGAGGGATTCAGCGTCTTTTCAGTGGGCTTTTCTGTATCCATAGGTTTGTCTCTATTGTTTGGTTACCGTTTATCTGTCAGTATCATTCCAATCGAGCACGTGACCTACCAAAAGCCCATAATCCGTAGATAATCACTTCGAATCCTTCTCGAACGAGAACCATTGACAGTTCTCGTTCTCGATTGAAATGACACTGACAGATAAATGGTAAACAAACGATTGAGATGGCGAGTCTTTATCCAAGGGGAATCAGTGTCTTTAGTGCAAACCAAAACAAACAAAATGCGCCGGAAACGTGAAATGAATTCCTCTCGAAGTACCCAACACAGGAAAAATTATTGCATGGTTTTGACGATAAAGAAGAGTAAATAAAGACAAAAAAACGATATGAGCAATAAACGACAAGAATTGATTTCCTCGCAAGAAAAAAAATTAATTGTCCGTAACCTTAAATGATTGTGATGGACTGTAAAAATGCATTCGTTACTCTGCATTCTTTAAATTTGCCAACTGCAGTGACAGACGATTTTTGTACTTCACTTTTCGAATTTGATAACTAATAGCGTTTTCGTTTGACCCCGAAACTAAGTCAGGTTCTAACCCCAAACGCTGTCAGTTCATACATTAGGGTTAGAAACTGACTCAGTTTCGCTTCAAGCAAAACCGACATAATAATGCTTCATTGATGAAAGGTGAGGGCCTTGTTGCCAGAGCTTCGGTCGAAAAAAAATTATTTGACATGGTTGCCAGAATCACGTTTTGTGCAATGGGTTTAACAGATGTCACTAGTATATCGTGGGCGATGATTTTTTTGAATTTCCTTCAAGCTATTACGTCTGTTTATCTGTGATGTAACATCATCACCCTACCATCAACAAGCTAACCGAAAGGCCGATTCTGCAGTGAAAATTGCATAAAACCTGTCGAGAAAACTGAGTGTAAAAGATATGGAAAGCTCACACGCCTTACTTCGAGAGAACAATCTTGACTTGTTTTTGGCAAATTTTACTGCGGAAACTTCTGGCTTATGCTACTGAACTGGAGGAATACTCCAAACCAACTTGGATCCGGTATCAAGATTGTTGTCAGAAAGCAGGAGGTGTGAGGTTTTCATGTGTAGAAAGAACCTTATCCCGTTTACGTTTCTGAATGTGCCAAAAGCTGTTCAGACTAATAGACAAAAAGTAAAATATCAGTACGATAAATCAACTCACCAGCTTCCTTCTGTTCAAGTCTTTGTTCAACTGTATCCGGATGTTACCAAAGCTTGGGTATTGGGTGATATTAAGAAAAAACTTAATGAACGCTAATATGTTGTTGAAAGGAGCCGGACGCAGTCTACAAAAGGGATATAAAATATGTAAAGCTAAGAAAGTGGTGGATTCTTCTTCTGCAATTTCTGTCTTTGATCGTTCCGGAAAATCAGGAATATTCATTTCTCAACAATTATCACCTATTGCTACATTGCGAAACACTTCTTCCATAGAATCACGTGAAGAGGAAGATCGACATATGCTTCGATTGACGCTTCTACATCGAGACGAGAAACGAGAACTCCTGCAACCCAACTAGCACCAGGACTTGAAAAGTACAATGGAAAAAAAATAAAAATGCCTACTAAGATTCAAGATTACGATATGGAATAATTTGTTTGTTTTTGTTTCAAAAAAAGATCATATTTTAAGCTTACTTCCACAAACCCATACGTCATTTGTAAACAGTGATGTGATTGTTAGACCCCTTGAATAAGAGATATAATAAGATTAATTGTGCTTGGTTATACTATAAATCTTATATCTTAGATGTTGACGGTACCGAACGACACATGTGTGAAAGCAAATTTCTGGCAGCTTCCAGAGCTCCTTTTCTTCACCGCTCGTCAGAAATTCGACGTCCCTAAAGAAGTATCAAAGCAGCTTGCCAAAAAAACATGATTTGACAGGCAATTAGTTCGTGTAGGGAGCGAAGCACTCCGTCCGTAGCAACCGGAACGGTCTATGGGCAGGTGTACTTACCTCCAAAAGCGTCTACATTCCACTTCTGAGGTCTCACGGTGCCCTACTCTTTTCTGATCGTATTTAACCTCTTGCTATTACTGTTCTGAAGTGGCTCAATGCTAAGGAGGTCAATTTCGTGACAAAGGATCTTAATCCCCCGAACGCACTGGAGTCACGGCCAATCGAGAAATGCTGGAACACTCCGGAAGCATCCTAAGGAAGTGAAATCGGAGGCAGAAATCTTCCTGATTCCCACCCAAAAGCAAATTGGCCCAAACGTAGGCACAAGACTTTATGAGCAGTGCTAAGGGCAAGATAAAATCGTGATTCGCTGGTTGGGCCACAGCCTCTGTCCAACTAATGAATTTGATTCACTAGTTGGACCGAAAATGCATCTGTTCACATCTCTAATTATTGTCAGTCTGATTGTCAAAGTGAATTTGACATGAGACTTTGACATTCAAGTGCTTTATAGTTGGATAATGGTCCAACTAGCGGAGGTCCAACTAAAAAGCGGTCCAGTTAACAAGTGACCAACCAGCGAATCTCGACTGTTCATGCATTCAGAAATGGCTGTGAAATTAAATAAAACGGCCATGGAAAAGGTTGAAGGAGTGAAATTTGACGAACCTTTTGCTGTGATGCAATTTGGTTCTGTATGCCAAATTTGAGATGGCTGTGACAGGCGACTTCTAAGTTACAATTTCTTGTGATCGACCGAACTTAAAAAGGAAGTGTAGAAAGTGCAACAGTTTGAGTTATAAAAAATAACATCAACTTAAGCGCCACCCTAAGGTATTTTAGGTGAATACAAATATAGCTGAAAAAGTTTTTTTGCGGTACGTAAGGTGTTAGTCGATTCAGTCATTTCCATACAATAATGCAACATTTGAACACCAGTTTCCTGAATTTTCAGGGCAAAATATTGAAAACTGGGTGAGTGGCAGTGAATCTTCAAAAAATGCGATGTACACCATCACTCAAAATCTACTTAACCAATCGTTCTGAAATGTTGCACAGTTCTTCTTCACATCATTGCTCAGGTAACTATAGGACAACATTTTTAGTATTACTATTTTCACAATAACATGTTACCCGATTTTTTAGCAAAAATCGAACTTTTGCTTTCAAAGTACCACCCGCTACAGACGTTTAAGCTAGAGCAAAATTTCTTCAAAAACCTGTGTAAACTTTCAAATTAATAAACGTTGAAAATCCGTGTTTCACTATTGCCATCTACGCAACTGTTTGCTACACGTGTTTGACAGCTGCAGTCTAACTGCATTGTATCGATCACTGCGCCATCTACAAACGTTTTGCCAAACGCGTTTCAGACATCTGATTTATTCGGAATTTCGATAGCGGGTATTTACACACGATACAAATCGAGCCTAAACGTCTGTTATCGTCCACGAAAAATTCAAAAATTGAGCATTGGTTTTACCTGGGGAATGATGTAAAGAAGAACGGTTGGTTAAGTAGATTTTGGCTTATGATGTGCACCGCAAAACAAGTTTTCCACGAGACGCCTCCGGAGATTCATAGCCACTCGTTTATTTTTTTGTATTTTGCAATGAAATTTTGAGGTGATAGTGTTCAATTGTTTGCAAAATTAATATACTAACACTCCCTATACTACCCATGATCGCATAATTGTCCCGTTTTCCATGGGATTTCCTTTGTTAATGAGACTGTTATGCGATCATGGGCAGTATATCACCTTAACAAATTCCAAAATTTAATGTCCCTTTAACACGTGCATCACTGAGATCCTGTTTGAAGCACTCGAAACAGTTCGAGAATGAGACGGTTGGTGAGCGAGCGTGAGAGACATGTCTATGAGAAGGCACCCACCCGACTCACCCTGAATTATACCGACAGATACCGACAAAGGCACTGACAATCAGCTGTTGTACTGACACAGTCCCTCTTTTGTTTTTGTTTTCCATAGCTCAACTGGGAGGCGAAAATAATCAGTGCTGCTTCGCGAGGAGAAAGTTTGTGCGTCGAATTTATTGCCTGCTAATCTTGTGTATTTTTGTTTCGTTTGTGGCAGTGTCATCGAAAATCGGGACATTATGCTGATAAGAATGCCGATAGCGTTTGTCAACAGATTGCAGCTGTAATCTAACGTCGTAAACGGCGGAACTAGACTAGTGGTCATTGTTTTGCGCCCCTGCAGCGCCTTATATTGTGTTATTTCGTGTGTATTGTTGAATTCTGCTCAGAAGCAATGATCGATCTCACCGAATCGCAGAAGCTGGAGGGTCAGCCCGGTTCTTCCAGCCGTGGTGTATCGAGCGTTGATAAATACGAGTAAGTAAAGGCATCAGGTCCGTATGCAGCTGTAGGATTTGTTTTTAGAAACAAATTTGTTTCATGATCTGTTGTAAATTTGCTAGAGCTCTCCGTCAAACAATTTAAACGCACTGAGTAATAAGCATAATATAGGTTCTATAATTGAAAGATTAATTTTATAATGCTTTCATTGATGTTTTTAATAAAATTTTATACTGTTACGTTTAAAAGACAGAGTATAAAATTTTATTTTTTACTTAACTCTATTGGAAGCAACTAATACAATACAACTCATTGAAAATAATTTAAACCGCACGTGAGTAACAAAAAATTTCTCTCCCCAGACTAGAATGGCGCAATATCGTCACCATAGCCAACGATGAAACCTTGTATGATCTGCGACACGCTGCGGTGCGAGGTGATCTGCGAGCTTCCCCTTTCCGGAGCATCTGCTGGGCCGTTTTCCTAGGAGTCCTTCAAGCGCCTTCGAAAGAGTGGGTCAAACAGCGGCAAACCAGTCGGTCAGAGTATCGAGCATTTAGGAACCGACACATGCTGAATCCCCACGTAAATTCCAACGGTGGAGATGACCCACTGTCCCAGTCGAAACAGAGCCTCTGGAATCAGCATTTCTGTGATCAGGAGTTGTGTTCCGTTATTAAGCAGGATGTCGTTAGGACCTTTCCCGGTGTTGATTTTTTTCGAAAAGCCTCAGTACAGGAAATGATGACCAATATACTGTTTTGCTATGCTAGAAAACACTCAGCAATGTGCTACCGACAAGGAATGCACGAGATTCTGGCGCCTTTAATTTTTGTAATTCACAGCGATCAACAAGCTCTGGCGCACATCCAGGAGTTAGATCCACAGATTGAGTAAGTTATCAAGGTCAATGATTGGCAACTAATTAATGTGCAAATCCCCAAAGGGAAAATTTTGGACGATGCCAAATTTTTTTGTGCATAAGGGCACATACCTTACATAAAGTACGGTTTTTTGTTTTAGTGTTTCGGATTCTCCTCGTCAGTAACTAGCACCAACTGGGTGTCTAGTTAGACGATGTATCTAAGCTAGTACCCAAATTAGCACTAGTTAGACACTAAAATCCAAAAAGTCACACGTCTTGTGTGAACACTAAACAACTGGCTTATACCGAGTGATGTCTCGATAGTAAGCACAGAAGTTCTGTTTGCCGACGAAGAATATGAACCGAAACTGTCTTGTGGTTTGAAGACCCAAACGCCTGAAATTTGGCATCGTCCAAAATTTTCCCTTTGGGGATTTGCATAATTTCAGGCGTTTGGGTCTTCAAACCACAAGACAGTTTCGGTTCATATTCTTCGTCGGCAAACAGAACTTCTGTGCTTACTATCGAGACATCACTCGGTATAAGCCAGTTGTTTAGTGTTCACACAAGACGTGTGACTTTTTGGATTTTAGTGTCTAACTAGTGCTAATTTGGGTACTAGCTTAGATACATCGTCTAACTAGACACCCAGTTGGTGCTAGTTACTGACGAGGAGAATCCGAAACACTAAAACAAAAAACCGTACTTTATGTAAGGTATGTGCCCTTATGCACAAAAAAATTTGGCATCGTCCAAAATTTTCCCTTTGGGGATTTGCATAATTTCAGGCGTTTGGGTCTTCAAACCACAAGACAGTTTCGGTTCATATTCTTCGTCGGCAAACAGAACTTCTGTGCTTACTATCGAGACATCACTCGGTATAAGCCAGTTGTTTAGTGTTCACACAAGACGTGTGACTTTTTGGATTTTAGTGTCTAACTAGTGCTAATTTGGGTACTAGCTTAGATACATCGTCTAACTAGACACCCAGTTGGTGCTAGTTACTGACGAGGAGAATCCGAAACACTAAAACAAAAAACCGTACTTTATGTAAGGTATGTGCCCTTATGCACAAAAAAATTTGGCATCGTCCAAAATTTTCCCTTTGGGGATTTGCATAATTTCAGGCGTTTGGGTCTTCAAACCACAAGCCAGTTTCGGTTCATATTCTTCGTCGGCAAACAGAACTTCTGTGCTTACTATCGAGACATCACTCGGTATAAGCCAGTTGTTTAGTGTTCACACAAGACGTGCGACTTTTTGGATTTTAGTGTCTAACTAGTGCTAATTTGGGTACTAGCTTAGATACATCGTCTAACTAGACACCCAGTTGGTGCTAGTTACTGACGAGGAGAATCCGAAACACTAAAACAAAAAACTAATTAATGGTTTTTTCTCTAATACACCCACAGTCCCAATCTTGTTGAAATACTGAACGTAGAAAATCTTGAGGAGGATTCATTGTAAGTTAAAACTAATTAAATTCTCAGCTGTATCTCATTATCCTCCATTTTGCAGCGCAATTTTCTCTAAAATAATGCAACGAATAGCCTCGTTCTATCGGATAACAGATCTGATACCAACAGCCACGGGTTATTTTCCAGTGATGACCCCAGTTTCCTCGCCAAATCCGGCAAAGGCATCAGGCGGTAGACGTAAACCCGAGATAGAAGTTGTCGAACAATTGAACTACATTAAAGACAAAATCCTGATAAAGGAGGATCTTCACTTGCACAACCATCTTTTGAAACTAGACATTCCACTTGCGATATTCGGTGTTCGTTGGCTGAGGTTACTGTTTGGAAGAGAGTTTACCCTGCAGGACCTGCTGCTTCTTTGGGATGCCATATATGGCGAAGGCGACGAGCTAAGTCTGATAAATTATGTGGTGGTGGCGATGCTTATAAGGATAAGAGACAGATGTAAGATACCTGTAACAAGTAGGGTTTAAACCTCTGTTGATTATACCATCTTTTAGTAATTTATAGCGATTACACCACCTGCCTAACGTACTTGATGCGATATCCTACTAATGTGGACGTATCGCTGGTGATACGTCACGCTTTGCACATGAAGTCCCCTAAGGTAATTAATCCAGTGTATCAAAAACACCAGTCCAGATATCAAATTTTTTCTTCCAGATTTACGAACGACCCGCGGGTGCAATGATATATGTTTCATCGCCTCCGCCAAAGAAACCTCTTCAACAACCCGTGATGCGTTCAAAGAACATCGAGATGGACTACCTGAAATACTCTACGTTACCGAACGTTCAAAAACGTCAATATGAGATAGACCTTACCAAGGAACGTGAAAACGAACGATCCCGAACGGCTTCCTTGCCACGAAGCTCCGGATCATTACGAATGTCAACAGCCATCGAACTCAGGGAGAGTGCAGCAATGGCTGCAAAGAAAGCAGCTGCCGCCTCAAATCAAAACGAAGCAATTCAAACTTCCAACATAACCGATGGATATTTTGAAGATGTACGTATTTCAACTGCATTTGGGTATAGTACCAAATTTTTAATGTCTTTATTTTAAGGACCCCGAACTTTTGAAGATTGAACTGCAAGAGGCATACAACATCATGTCGGTGAGTCGGGCAAAGCTTATGCAGTACCTCAACGTGCTGCGACGTCACGCACGTCCATCTAATCCAACAGGCGAACTGCAGCAGTCGCTGGATGGAATCGAAGAGATCTGCTCGCTGCTGAAACCACGCTACGATACCGTGTTTCGCGCACCGGCACCAATCGATGCCGCCACGGAAGCAAACGAAGATCAATCCCATTCGAAACGAACCACTACGGCGACTCCATCCCTGGTTGCGCATCGTACGCAAACTCCACCAACGAGCCTTAATTTGCAACGTTCTTACAACTACGATTTAGACTGCCGACGAAATACTGCTGCTTCGATATCGCAGTACGAAATTCCCGAAGATCTGTACAGTGGAATAGCAACGAAAAAATTGGCCAACCGGAAGGAGGTGGAAATGCACGTCTTCGAGCAGGACTTTGCTGACCGCACCCGTAGATTAGACGACAAGGAGATGCCGAATGCGGATCCACTTCGAACGGGACGTAGGAATTCGGAATGACCGGTTGTAGTTTGCTCAATATTTTCCGAGAAGAGATAAGTTTTTTTTTTCGAATCGCAAATTGCCTACACAAAGTATTAATGTTAACACTAAACTGTAGATCGACATTGTAGACTTAGAAGCAAACATTTTTTTGTTTGGCAGAACAATAATATATGCAATATGTATGAACAACTTAGCAGCACGTGGTTAACATTGATAACTTATCTGCATTTTAGGCGATCAAATCGATAAAAATGACGAATATAATTATATTCTACTGTTTAGTTGTAGTTTGTGAAAATATAAGGTTTTCCAATTAAAAGAATGAATTTCAATATTTTAATCAAGCATTATTTTGTGGTTACCTGAAAAGTGTTTAGTAGAGCAGAATCCATTCTTTCTTTTTCTAAATTGAGTAGATCTACTTGCTCCTGTTTATTCCAGAGTATTTTCTGCGGGTGCTGGAACAAACCTATTCTGTTGTTGATTTCGATTCATGATTGTTTGTTGCCTACTAACCCAACAAACAATTAAGCTGGATATTGGCATGCACAGTTCCTATCCAGTTCTTATTTCCTTGGACCAAAAGCTTGTTAGGCTTTCATTGTTTGTTGGGAACAACTCCCGATCGTCCATTAGACGTTCAGGCGGAATATGATAAAATCTTAACAACTCTACAAAACGTAAACATTGAGAAAATTGCAAAAGAAGGTTTAGTTCAAATGTTAATCCTATTTAATCAATATTGATACTATTTTATTCCGTTTGATTGCGCGTATTGCTTTTACTTGTATACCTCATACAAAAAAATACTTTGCTGGCCTGATATTACATCGAACGTTAGAAGAATTAAGTAAAATCTAACAGTGAAGAGTGATGATGTCGGTATTACAGGGGCTTCGACGTGTGAAACGACGGCCTGATAAAGTTAGCTGCGTGGTGAATTTTGCCTGATTCTACACCATAGACTTATCCAGCTGCGTTAGTATTGTGCCGTTTTGACGTTTAAATTGGGAGGAAAACAAATCATTTGCACTGCGAATTGGGAGGAAAACAAACCGCTTGTGGGCTTAAGGGGAGGGCGGTAGTATAAAAATGCGAGATCTCGGTGTGCGTATTTTAAACGTCAGATATCTCAATAGCGGTGGTCCAAGAAAAACAATGGCCGATCTGCGCTCGAGTAGGCCGATGATGTAACGGTGGGCCCCTTCCGGCTGCCGCGTCGGATTGTTCTACCAGGAAACACGTTGGAAGCCTACGGTGACTGTTTCGCAGTTAACCGATCCTCGGCTTGTGCGTCGCTAGAACCGTTTGGGTCAGTCAACGACAGTCCGGAAAATTGCTAGTCGGCGGTAAATACATCGGCGACGAAAAATATCAAATAAAAGCCGTCGAACGCTTTTTTAAGCCCATGCCGATATAAACACCCAATTTTTATGTTTACCTTGCTCTTCAGAAAACACTCGCACACGTTTACCGCATAAAAACTCTAGCTTTGATTTTACAATAGCAAACAGAAAAGGAAAGATTTTTCAAATAATTAACACGGGCTACGAGAATTCTAACGACGTCCTATCTTGACATTACACAGCGAAACAAACTAATCACTCGCACTTCTGGCTCCTTCCACGATCCAGGACAAATGGGATTGGAAATTGCAATAGGTCCTCAAATATACTGCGAGTGTTAATTTTCAGGTTTTCTAACCGAAAGCCAAAACAGGAGAACGACCTTTACCAAAAACCTAATTCACAAGAAAACATGCAGTAATAGAAATAAAAATGCAAAAATATGAAGAAACTAATATATGATATATATTTACAAAAGTTCAAAATGTTATAGAGTGTCTTGCTAGTTAGGCTCTATTATACCAGTTAGGCCTTTTTGAATTAAGTTAGGCCTTTTATTAATTAGTTTTAGGGTCATACACTAATTACATAAGGGCATATGGGGGAGGGGGAGTTTCAAAATATCTTATAAATTCTTATTTGAGGGGGAGGGAGGGTTTGTTCTTTCTTACGTTATATCATAAAAAAGCATGAAAATGAAATCAATAAGAAAAATATTCTTTACACAAGAGTTATTTATTATTTGTGCCATGAACATTTTCTATATCTGTTCGGGAACTGGGGTCACAGTATGCCTTACAAGTTAAGAAGTGCTGACACTCTTCGTGTTGATGGTCCAATATCCTTCTATTCATTCTTTTTGTTCAAACCGCAAGGTATTCGTAAAATGTTCTGTCATGCGATTGTGACAGATCTTGTGGGCCGAATATTTCCAGAGTGTGAACTGTATTTTACTTCAAGAAAATTCGAAAATGTCGGAGTTATGCGTACGATAATCGTCACAGTTAGAGCTCAGAATAAATTCATGCCAGAACAGTTTATAAATTCTTTTGAGCTCTGCATCACAAGAAAATAGATTCAACGAAAGTGGAATACATATAGCGAAGCAGATTATATGGACCAGACTGGCTTTTCTTAATATCACTCAATAGTTGTTCTACTAGGATGCAAATAAAATTACTACAGATGAATGCAGTTCAATTTTGTCATGAATTTTCTTGAAATAATTATATAAGTATCGTCTTCGCTATCTTATTTAATGAATTAACAATATGATTTTTTAATTACGTAAATCATGATAAGATCTTATTTAGGGGGGAGGGGGAGTTCATCAAAATCTTACGAATTCTTATCTGGGGGGAGGGCGAGGTTGGAATGTTCTAAAAATGCCTTACGTAATTAGTGTACGGTCCCTATGCCCTTTTATAATTAGTTAGGATATAAAAGTCGATTAGATCCTTTTTTAATTTGCGATGAAATTGTTATCAAAATTCTTCATAATCGATTGTTGCGTTATGTTCGTGTTCGGTTAGATATTTTTTAACGGAAAATATTGCTTATGGAACTAAAAACTGAATTTTATCCGCTCTGCGCACTTATAATTCTTCTTTTTAAATTCTTCTCATAGACTGATTAGTTCAATTGGTCTGTCTATGAAAGTACCATCTCCATCACTTGAAATACATGTGTTTTGACAGCTCGCAGTGTTAGGAACACTCGCACGTTGAAAGTGCGGACTGCGGAGTCCAAGTTGGTGTGTAGTGCGCAATATGAAAATTCGATTTGTTTGCATTTTGCAGTTAGGCCCTTTTCAGATGTTTGGCTGGAACTCATTTGTCGGCATAAAGTCGTGAGTTCCTGAACCAGAAACCATCAGACAAAATTAAATGTGGACACCTCTTCTATGTCATGGTTTATCAGAGTTTTGTTTATGTTTGCATCGTCAATGCTTCTAGAAAAGCGATCGGTATAAAGTGCGGCATTTTCGGTGTTTCACATTCGCAATCGTTATTGACAGAGTTCGGTACCTATTAGCATCCACAAGCAATAAATCGGTGGTTAATCATGAGCTATCATCGCGGAGGAAATCGTCGTGGCAACAACTTCAACAAGGGCGGTGGTAACCGCTACGGTGGTGGTGGTGGCAAACGCGGCGGCGGACGAGACTCGGATACACCGGTCGATGAGAAGAATCCGGTGATTCAAAGTTTCCGGGAATATGCCAGAGAGCTGGATGATAAGCACGATCGATACGAAAGGATTGTCAAGTGCAGCCGGGATATCACCATCGAGAGCAAGAGGATCATTTTTCTGCTGCACACGGTCGATGTAAAGTAAGTAGTAGTTTTTTTGAGATTCGCTGGGTTAGTGCATGTTAGGTGTCGATTTGGATTGGGTAATGTAACGCAATGAAATATCTGTATGATAATTGAAAATGGGACACCCGTGACAATGGCTTCAAAATGCAATGGACGACATCCGGTTGGGGAACTTGGCATGTTTTTTCAATAAACTTTCCAGTCAATTCTTAACCCTCCGCAGTCATGCCATTATATACATTTAGGCGATCGTCTGAAGCTCTAAGACAAGTTTGCCCGAATTTCAAAACGCTGTGCACCCGTACACTGTCCGATTTCTCAAGGGTTAACACATAGGAAAATTCAACAAGCTGTTAGTTATCGTAACCCGAAATTTGCGGAACTGTTTCGTGTTTTCACTCGTCAATAACTGACACCAGCTTGCTGCTAGTTAGACAATATATCCAAATTAACACAAAATTGGTGTCATTGGGTCACTAAATCCAAAGAGCTCACACAACCGGTGTGAACACCAAAAGCTTCTGTGCTTGGCTAACGGAACACGCTCCTTCCTCAATTACATATAGTTAGCGTGGGAAAGGGCTGCTCCAAGATCGATGACCTCTTCCAGGGTCACTGCAGGGCATAACTTTAGCTGTTTTCTCTTCCGGCATTCAAGTTACATACCCAACTCGCTATAGCCTTACGTGTTCCGTTCGCCGATGTGAGCATGTTTGTATATTTAGTATCATTTGTTATTTCGTCACCGAGTATCGAACAGAGCATTCTCGCACCGAGCAGTCGTTGATCTGTTTCCTTATCGCCGTACAGAGTAACAGGGAGTATCAGCGATTTGTATAGAGCTAGTTTACAATGCATCCGTACGGTATGGAATTTTAGCTGTTTCGTATAACCGGCACAGACTTTTTTACCTTGTGGCTAAAGCAGAACTACAGATCCCAATAAAACTTTATCAGTTATTTATCAGTGTGCAATCGTGCTATCTCAACAACCTATTTCTGCAACCTATGTGCATTAACTGCACACCTACCGTCTCACCGTTGCACTTGACAGTGTGTGCAGTGCTTTATGGTCACACCTACGACCGCGCACCTGGCTTCCCATGAGCCTTTTGGCGGCCCAGAGGTTGTCCTTCCATGTTGCTCAGGAATACATAGCTCCTATACACATCCATGCATACAGCATGCATACGGGCTTACATTCATACATACATACATACTATTTGGCACAAGTTTAGAGCGTATAACGTCGTGCCATCTAGCCTGTCATCCTATCGAAAATCATCCTACAGTCGCCTTGGGGTCAATGTCATATTGGCAAATTTCGCATTGAATCCGCTTCTGTCTCTTCCTAGTCTCCTTTTTGTCTCCTAGGTCCGAAGCGGATCAATCGACTATTAATTGAAACGGTAAACATACATACTAGCAGTATTAGTCCTTACTCGCGAATCCTTTTCCTACAACTGTGCTGTTTCATCTCTATCTTATAACATAATTCGATTATCCCTGTTCTAGTGCATATACGTATTCATTACATTATGGACCAGGCAGACCCTCAATTTTTCTATTATTATTGTCCTGAGTAGCTAGAGCAGTGAAGGTATTTTAGGATTTCGCAAAAAGAATCTCTGCCCATAAAGGCATAAGAAATATTTATCCACTATTCCCCATAAAGTTTGCTCGAACCGAATGTCCGCCTGGTTCGACTCGAATAGACCACACCGACCCGAAAGGGTTGCTTATCATTTCTGAGAACCAGTGTGCTTGGTCGAGTTTAATAATCATAAGAACAAGTCCTGAATAATTAACTATCTCTTAGGTGCCAGTACTGCACTCCTTACCTGAGCTAACCTCATACCCACGATCAAAAAAGTCGACAACTAGTAGGATCCACATGTCCCCCACCCAAGCGAATTGATTAGCTTGCAAGTAGGAGCACATATCCACCAACCAGCCAAGAAGACTTCCGAATCAATGAGAATGGACCATGCCAATCGAAGGCCACAGGCCCAGCGCCATCTCGTACAGTTCCTGAAATTAATAATTTTGTTAGCGCTACTTACAGATTTCATTTCAATGGTAGTTTCATTCTCTCGTGTGCCGTTGCTCGTCTCTTCCGGCATATCGACGCCGTCGGTCGACCGTCTCATAGAAAGGATCTCTATCGGATCCTCAATTTCCGTCGGAACTCGTATGTCAGACGCTCAAGGAGTTCTACTTGCTCGAATATCAACTATCTGAAGCGAAAAAGACATTATTTACCACATTAAATATAAGTCCCCAATCTTGTAATCAACTAAGGCGATTCTAGCGCAGAAACGCTAATGATGTGACCATCAGGAATACGTCAGATAATCTCAATTGACCCCCTTCGTCACCAGTTTGGCCTTACCAAGCCGTAACGCGGGTGGCGGCATGAAAACTGCCGAATAGGAGTTGAGAACAGTTTGAAGCAACATCTGATGCTGCTCCAAATGTATGTGATATCCAAGACTGATTGGGATAGTTCCATCCAGCCTAGTTTGCGTACCTTATATAACTAGACTCACTGTTCTTCATTCACCCACAAAATAATAACGAGTTCTTCAATTTATGCCAAAATAGGTTTTATATTTCATAGCGTTATTTTTTTCTTTAGTAGCACTCACAGTTCAAATTCCG